>NC_056727.1:270323687-270531187 GCF_019279795.1 Protopterus annectens | reverse complement strand
CTATCTATGTATGTATTACTTATGCTATCATCCTTTATAATTTCCTACATTTCATGTAAGGCAGATTTCTCAAGGTTATGTATAATGTTTCTTGCATCGAACCTGAAAGGCTGGTGGTCAGCAGTCACATCGCAGTGATTCTTTGTTTCAGGGATGCACATTTCTCTTAAGTGATATCAAATTAAGACACTATTCAGTAATTCTGGTAAAAGAAAAATAATTAGCACTTTTTTCCCTCCTGAAACAGTACAATTACTGAGCAGATGTTTTCATCTCATGCTTTACGAATACTTATTCGATAGATTTTCACTTTAAATATTTTGATATTTTAATCACTCAAGTCATTTTTTGTGTGCCTTTATAAGTAGATAAGTCACATTGTTAAAACAAGATTACATATATATAAAATATCAACAAAATATAAAATTTGAGAACTGTGTGGTAATTTGGCTACAAAATAAGTTAATATCTACTCCGAATATCACTATGAGAGAGACATGTCGTAGCACACCTCCCAAAGCAGTGCACTGAGAGAGACTTGCCATAGCACACCTCTTAAAGCAGTGCACTGAGAGAGACTTGCCATAGCACACCTCCTAAAGCAGTGCACTGAGAGAGACTTGCCGTAGCACACCTCCTAAAACAGTGCACTGAGAGAGACTTGCCATTGCACACCTCCTAAAGCAGTGCACTGAGAGAGACTTGCCATAGCACACCTCCTAAAGCAGTGCACTGAGAGAGACTTGCCGTAGCACACCTCCTAAAGCAGTGCACTGAGAGAGACTTGCCGTAGCACACCTCCTAAAGTAGTGCACTGAGAGAGACTTGCCATTGCACACCTCCTAAAACAGTGCACTGAGAGAGACTTGCCATAGCACACCTCCTAAAGCAGTGCATTGAAAGAGACGTGCTGTAGGACACCTCCTAAGACAGTGCACTGAGAGAGACATGTCATAGCATACCTCCTAAAGAAGTGCATAGAGAGAGACTTGCCGTAGTACACCTCCTAAAGCAGTGTACTGAGCTGCATTACAGAAGCTGCCATGGAAGTAAATTTGATTTGTTCAATCCAGATAAGGATAGATCACATAAAGGGACAAGGCAAACTCGCCAAACTACTTTAGCCCTAGAAGAATTACAAAATACATTTGATTTAATGGACCCAAATTTAAATTTCCAGCATGATAACACAATACCTAAATTTACTTTCTTTTCAGCTACACATAAAACCTGGTCAAGAATTGACACCTTTCTAATTTTCCTAACTCTCACCTTCTTACTCTAAATTACTAGGTTTTCCCTAGATCCATATCAGATCACTTTAAAATTAACATCTCCATTGTCACTTAGACTTTTAACCATAAATCCTCCTATTTTAATAATTGGAATTTAAATCCTAACATCATACAAACACAAGAAATAATACATGCAATTAAAGTTACTTTAGCACAATTGGATACTGATTTTGTCCCTAATCAAATTCCATATGATGTCCAATGGGCTGCAACTAAATCAGTCATTAGAGGTCGTATTATACAAAAATCCTCATGGTACAAGAAAAAACAAAATAATCTTAAATTAAAACTAGAAACTCAAATCAGAGATATTGAATTAGAATTACAACACAAATACTCCAAAGACTTAGAAGTTACAATGTCTGATTTGCAAAAGCAATTACATGATCTTTATCTACAAAATATTTCATTTATTGAGATGAGGTCAAAAAAACATACTCAGAGGCTCTAAATAAAAATCTACCTAAGCAACAGAGCAAACGCTACCCCAAAACAAAACACGCACAACACATAGCCCACAAAGTCAGTGTGCCAAGCAGCCACAGCCCTTAAGGCTGAATAACACACCTGATACTCTTGTAATAGGTGACTCTATTGTCAGACACACTGACATCCCGCTCACCAGGCTGAACTAAGAGAAGGTCACAGTGAGCTGCCTGTCGGGCGCTAGGATCCGCCACATAACGCAAGCACTCAGGTCACTCCAAAGCAAATACAAATATGACTCAGTCATCGTACATGCTGGTGTGAATGACCTGAGATGTACCTCCCTGGACTACATGAAAAGAGACATAGAGGAGCTCTCTGATCATGTAGCCCAGGCCGGTATGACCCTGACCTTGAGCAGCATCTTACCCTCACCTAGAATGATGCCACAGTACAAAGAAAAAATGATTGATTTTAACAATTGGCTAAACTTTTGGTGTCATTCAAAGGGGATCCAGTGTCTGCCAGCCTGGGATGACATGCTCGACAAGCCACGTTGCTTCGCTAGGGACGGCTTGCATCTGTCACCACTGGGCTTTCGAATATTGGCAAAGGCTCTTGCCACCCCCATAGTGCCTTTTTTAGGCAAGGCTCAAAAGTCAAACCCACCTCCATAGACAGCACAAGGAACAAGAAACTAAGGGTAATGCTGCTAAACGCCAGAAGTCTTAACCTCAAGATGCATGCACTCGAAGCTCTCCTCAGTATGGAGAACATCGATATCTGTGCAGTGACAGAAACCTGGTTCAAGGCTCCAGAGAGCACCCCGGCACTACCAGGTTATACCTCATATCATGCTTTTCGGCCCCAAAACCCAGACAAAACCACAAAAGTAGGGGGAGTTCCCATATTTATCAAGGATATCCACACCTCCAGGTTAGTGGCATTGCCCAAAGTATTGGAGATCATCCATGTGCAACTAACAGTGGGCAAGACTGCTTTTCAGTTTATAGCATCCTACAGACCACCCTCTCAAAGTCAGGAATCCCACTCGGCTTTCCTGAAAACATTGGAGAACATGAAGATCTCTCCGAACACCATTATATTGGGCGACTTCAACTACCCAAACATAGACTGGGAGCACTACTCAAGCCCCAGCACCTTAGCCCAAAGGTTCCTGGAAATTATAAACTCAAATGCTATGGAACAACTAGTCACCACTCCTACAAGAGGGGATAACATACTAGACCTGATCATTACCAACATGGGTACTCTATGCTCCATACCAGAAGTATATCCCTCATTGGTAAGATCAGACCATAAATTAATTTCACTGGATATCCACATCCCGACCCCAACCCCAACCCAGAAAACCACAGTGAAAAACATCTCAAAAGCGAACTTCTCATTTCTCAAAACTGAAGTGGAATCCTTCAAGGCCCCAGGGCCAGTGGAAACTATGGTCCAAACTGCAGAATCCTATATAAACGCATTCTACGGACATCTCCAGGAATGCATGGATCATGCTACCCAAACAAAACCAAGACCCAATCATCCAAAGGCAGGCGTCCAGTCTGGTGGACCCCAGCCATAAATAAACTGTACAACAGAAGGAGGAAGCTACTACATGATAGAGCAAAATCCCTAATAGGGAAGGCAGTTCTGATCAGTACTAGCAAAAAATTACGATCTCTCATAAAATCCTCCAAGGCCAGCTTCGAGAGAAAAATTGCACAGGACACTAAAGACAATCATAAGGCTTTTTTCAGTTATGTTAGGAACCTGGGATGCAACTCCCAGACTTGTTCTGAGTTGATTCTAAATGACAAAAAATACACTGAACCCACAGACATCGCCAATATCCTGGCAGACAGGTTCAGTGCAAACTTCTCCACCCCCTCCCCCCTAAAAGAGCAAGTATCTATCCCGGCAGAGGGCTGCCTCCCAAACATCTCTGATGCTCAGGTGAAGGCTGCCCTCTCCAAAGCAAAAACCACTGCTTCCATGGGACCAGATGGTGTCCCGGGTTGCGTCCTACATGAACTCCAAGAAGAACTAACCCCTCAAATAAAACAGCTGTACAATCTCAGCCTCACTACAGGATATGTGCCCACAGAATGGCATACAGCAACAGTGGTCCCACTCCACAAAGGTGGAGCCTCTACGGACCCTGGAAACTATCGCCTCATAAGCCTGACTAGCCTAGTCTGCAAGGCAATGGAGAGGATCATCATGGGGCTCATAAACAAAGACATTGGGGACCTACAGACACTAGATCCTACCCAATTTGGCTTCATCAAGGGCAGATCCTGCCTTTTGAACCTGGTCGACTTCTTTGAAACAGTCACCAAAGCCATAGATGAAGGGAAGGTAGTCCACACAGCCTATCTGGACCTAGCAAAGGCATTTGACACAATACCCCACTCGGGCATCACAGATAAGCTATCCAGCTTAAATATAAACCCCTATGTCACAAGATGGGTCACAAACTAGCTCAAAGACAGAACCCACAGAGTGAGAGTTGCTGGAGCCATGTCAGACTCGAAACCGGTCACAAGTGGCGTCCCACAAGGTTCTGTCCTGGGACCGCTCTTGTTCGGTATATACTTTTCCGAGGTACAGGCCAACGTGGGAGGACTATGGCTCATCAAGTTCGCAGATGACTGCAAACTGGGTGCCATAATCGACTCTCCAGCTGACACAAACATCCTTCAAAAAGGTCTCACAGAGACGGATAACTGGTGCCAAAGCCAAGGTCTAAAGCTAAATGCCAAAAAGTGTATAGTCATACCCTTTGACAAAAACAATGTGCCCACAAATTACCACATAGGCGGTAACCCATTAAGTACAGAGAAAGTAATTAGGGATCTGGGGACCCAAGTTGATAGCAATCTCTCCTTTGACAACCACATTGCCAAAGTGGTTAGAAAGACCTTCCACATAGACCACCTCATCATGAAAGGATTCACATCTAGATCAAGAGATGTAATCGTGCCCCTTTATTCATCCCTCATCAGGCCTATCATAGAATATAATGCCACTTTTGAGATGTACCTTACCCGACACCTGCAGCAATTAGAAAGACCCCAAAAGTACCTCACCAAGAGGATCAAGGGACTCAAGCAGATGCCATATGCTGCTCAGTTAAAAAAAACTCCAGCTCTACTCAGTTGCATACCGCCTACTTCGAGGCGATCTATGCCTGACATATAAAGCTATGTCCAATCCAGAATTAATGGACATGCTCCACCTCAGTAAATCTAAATCCCTTAGTGTCACACGCTCGAGGGACTTGAACCTCAGCACAGAAATAAATAGAACTTGCTGGAGGGACAGATTCATAACCCAGAGGCTCCCTTCGCTCTGGAATAGAATTCCAATTCATGTTAGGAAGAGCACCTCACTGAATCTCTTCAAGAAGAATCTTGATGAGTGAATGGGGGATCGTAGGTTTGTCCCGGGGATTACTTCCGTGTCACTATTAGACAGAGGCACAGTAAACTAAACCTTAAAAAGGGCACAGTATACTCAAATCAAGGGGTGGCATAAGCCAAACAAAATCGGGCTAGGTTTGTAATTGCCCCAGGGCAGATAGCCTAGTATGAACCTATGTACCTATGAACCTATGAACCTATATACCAATATTCAGAGTGGGCACAAATTCCTTCAAAAATCCTTGCCAAACTAATCAATATTAAAAATAGTCCCCTCAAAATTAAAGAAATCAAGTGCAATGGATTACTAATTAATAGAGACCAAAGACCATCATAAATTCCAATGCCCTGGCTCAACTTATTCACACCCCCACCAGGGGCAACAATATCCTAGACCATTGCCAATATGAGTGACCAGTGTTCCACACCTGAAGTCAACTCCTCGTTGGTCAGATCCAATCATTAGCTAATCACCCTAGATAGCCACATCCCGCCCCCACCCCCCATTAAGGAAATCACAGTAAAAATTTTCTCCAAAGCCAACTTCATGCTTCCTAAGACAGAAGTGGTGAACTTCATGACACCCATGCACATGGCCAATACAGTTACGACTGCTGAATCCTACACAGATGCACTTTATAAGCACGTACACGAGTGCATGGATCGTGCTATCCCAAACAGAACCAAGCCGCTATCCTCCAAAAAAAGGAAGCCAATCTGGTGGTCTACTGCCATAAAAAAACTCTACAACAGAAGGAAGAAACTGTTTCAAAAGAAAGTAAAATCACATGAGTGGAGGAGTTCCCTGGTCAGCCTCAGTAAGAAGCTGAGATCCCTTATAAGGTCCTCCAAAGCTAGCTACAAAAACAAAATCACCATTGATTCTAGGGACAACCACAAAGCATTCTATAGCTATGTCAAGAATCTCAATGGCAACACCCAGATCTGCTCTGAGTTACAGCACAACGGCAGGAAAATTACAGAACCAAGTGATATTGCCAACATCCCGGCAGATAGGTTCAATGCTAACTTTTCCCCTCTCTCACCCCCTAATGGGCCCATAACTATACAGGAAGAATGCAGAGTCCCTGTAATCACAACTACTCAGGTAAAAGCTGCACTTTCTAAAGCCAAAAACACAGCACACATGGTACCGGACATCACAGGCTGCCTTTTACATGAACTTCAGAACGAACTGGCTCCCCACCTAAGCACCATGTTTAATCATAGTCTCACTTCAGGCTTTGTGCCCTCTGAATGGCACACAGCAACAGTTATCCCACTGCACAAAGGGGGAGCCACCACTGATCCTGGGAACTATCGCCCTATTAGTCATAAACAAAGACATTGGTAACCTCCAAACTCTGGACCCCATCCAGTTTGGGTTTGTGAAAGGCAGATCATGCCTCCTGAACCTGATCTACTTCTTTGAGGCAGTCACCAAAGCTGTAAATGAGGGTAAGGTGGTTCACACAGCCTATCTTGACCTCACCAAGGCTTTTGACACCATACCCCATTCTGGAATTATAGCTAAACTCACGAAACTAAATATACATCCCTACATCACAAGATGGGTTGCCAATTGGCTCACTGACAGAACCCACACTTTTAAAGTTGCAGACTCCAAATCTGACTTTAAACCAGTGACAAGTGGAGTACCACAGGGTTCAGTACTGGGACCTCTCCTGTTTTGTATCTACTTCTCTGAAGTTCAGGTTAACACAGAAGGTCTTTGGCTAACGAAGTTCACAGATGACTGCAAACGAGGAGCCATAGATGAGTCCCCAAATGATGTGGACATCCTACAGAAGGGCCTCACTGAGACAGATGCCTGGTGACAGAGCCATGGCCTCAAACTCAATGCCAAAAAGTGCATTGTCATCCCCTTTGGTAAAAACTCTGTACCCATGAACTACTACATAGGCGGCAGTCTACTTAATGCCGAATGTGTGATAAGAGACATAGGGACCCAGGTGGACAGTAGTCTTTCCTTTGAAAATCACATCGCCACAGTAGTCAGGAAAACCTTCTATGTGGCACACCTCATCACAAAAGGATTTTCATCTAGGAAAAAAGAGGTCATTGTTCCCCTATACTTAACACTCATTAGACTCATTATAGAGTAAAATGCCCCTTTTTGAATGTACCTCACAAGACATCTGCAGCAGCTGGAAAGGCCACAGAAGTACCTCACAAAGAAGTTTACTGGCCTCAAACAGATGCCCTACACTGACCATCTCAAAAAACTCCAGCTTTACTCGATAGCATATCACCTACTTCGAGGTGATCTCTGACTAACATATAAAGCTATGTCAAACCCAGACCTGTTGGACATGCTACACCTAAAGAAATCCCAGTCCCTCCGAGGTACATGCTCTAGGGACCTAAACCTTGTCACCACAACAGGACATGCTGGAGGGATAGATTCCTGTCCCAGAGATTTCCCATACTCTGGAACAAGCTACCCATCTATGTCAAGCAAAGTTCCTCATTAGCACTCTTCAAGAAAAATCTTGATAAGTGGATGGGAAATAGGAAATACACCCTGAGGATCACTTCTGTGGCTCTGCTCGACAGGGGCACAGGAAAATAACTTTCTTGGGTGGCGTAAGCCAGGGAACCTTGTTGGCTAGGCTTACTTAGGCCCTTGGGCCGATAGCCTAGTACCTATCTATGAACCTATGAACCAAGACATTATAAACACTTTTGAGTCTATTTACAAAAACCTCTATAATTTCCAGACCCTCCCACTTCAAACACATTTGTAGTATTTATGCATAACCTGAAATTCCCAAAGCTTACTGAACATCAAAAGAAACTTTTAAAATCACCCATGCGATTAGAAGAAATTAAAATTGCAATTAACAAACGTAAACCAGTTAAATCGCCTGGCCCTAATGGATACACTTCAAAATTTTACAAAAAAATTCCTTGAACCTGTTTCAAAAGTTTTATTAAAAGTTTTTAATTATATAATCCAACATGGCATAACAGATAGATATATGAACAATTCAAAAACTATTTTAATTCTCAAATGAAATTCTGACATAGATGTACTAGGCTATTGGCCCAAGGGCCTAAGTAAGCCTAGCCAACAAGGTTCCCTGGCTTACGCCACCCAAGAAAGTTATTTTCCTGTCGCCAATATCCTGGCAGACAGGTTCAGTGCAAACTTCTCCACCCCCTCCCCCCCAAAAGAGCAAGTATCTATCCCAGCAGAGGGCTGCCTCCCAAACATCTCTGATGCTCGGGTGAAGGCTGCCCTTTCCAAAGCAAAAAACACTGCTTCCATGGGACCAGATGGTGTCCCAGGTTGCGTCCTACATGAACTCCAAGAGGAACTAATCCCTCAAATAAAACAGCTATACAATCTCAGCCTCACTACAGGATATGTGCCCACAGAATGGTGTCCATCAACAGTGGTCCCACTCCACAAAGGTGGAGCCTCTACGGACCCTGGAAACTATCACCCCATAAGCCTGACTAGCTTAGTCTGCAAGGCTATGGAGAGGATCATCATGGAGCTCATAAACAAAGACATTGGGGACCTACAGACACTAGATCCTACCCAGTTCGGCTTTGTCAAGGGCAGATCCTGCCTTTTGAGCCTGGTTGACTTCTTCAAAACAGTCACCAAAGCCATAGATGAAGGGAAGGTAGTCCACACAGCCTATCTGGACCTTGCAAAGACATTTGACACAATACCCCACTCGGGCATCATAGATAAGCTATCCAGCTTAAATATAAACCCCTATGTCACAAGATGGGTCGCAAACTGGCTCAAAGACAGAACCCACAGAGTGAGAGTTGCTGGAGCCATGTCAGACTCGAAACCAGTCACAAGTGGCATCCCACAGGGTTCTGTCCTGGGACCACTCTTGTTCGGTATATACTTTTCCGAGGTACAGGCAAACGTGGGAGGACTATGGCTCACCAAGTTCGCAGATGACTGCAAACTGGGTGCCATAATCAACTCTCCAGCTGACACAAACATCCTTCAAAAGGTCTCACAGAGACAGATAACTGGTGCCAGCGCCATGGTCTAAAGCTAAATGCCAAAAAATGTATAGTCATACCCTTTGGCAAAAACAAAGTGCCCACAAATTACCACATAGGTGGAAACCCATTAAGTACAGAGAAAGTTATTAGGGACCTGGGGACCCAAGTTGATAGCAATCTCTCCTTTGAAAACCACATTGCCAAAGTGGTTAGAAAGACCTTCTACATAGCCCACCTCATCACGAAGGGTTTCACATCTAGATCAAGAGAGGTAATCGTGCCCCTTTATTCATACCTCATCAGGCCCATCATAGAATACAATGTTCCTTTTGGGATGTACCTTACCCGACACCTGCAGCAATTAGAAAGACCCCAAAAGTATCTCACAAAGAGGATCAAGGGTCTCAAACAGATGCCATATGCTGCTCGGTTAAAAAAACTCCAGCTCTACTCAGTTGCATACCGCCTAGGCGATCTATGCCTGACATACAAAGCTATGTCAAATCCAGAATTAATGGACATGCTCCACCTCAGTAAATCTAAATCCCTTAGAGCCACATGCTCGAGGGACTTGAACCTCAGCACAGAAATAAATAGAACTTGCTGGAGAGACAGGTTCATAACCCAGAGGCTCCCTTCGCTCTGGAATAGAATTCCAGTTCATGTGAGGCAGAGCACCTCACTGAATCTCTTCAAGAAGAATCTCGATAGGTGGATGGGGGATCGTAGGTTTGTCCCAGGGATTACTCCCGTGTCACTATTAGACAGAGGCACAGTAAACTAAACCTTAAAGGGCACAGTATACTCAAATCAAGGGGTGGTGTAAGCCATACAGAATCAGGCTAAGCTTATAATTGCCTCAGGGCAGATAGCCTAGTATGAACCTATGAACCTATGAACCTATGATCCACTTGACCCTGCTAATTATAGGCCAATTGCTCTTATCAATACTGACCTCAAGATTTTAAGCCCATGTCATTGCAAATAGAATGAAAAATATACTCCCCTCCATTATGTCGCATGAACAAATGGGCTTTATGTAGAATAGGCAAACATGTGATAATACTCTTCCATTGAATACCACCATAAGACTTCTAAATAAAGATAGACATACTAGATAAGTTGTTACTGCTGACGCAAGCAAAGCTTTTGACAGAGTAAACCTAAACTTTTTATTTAACATTCTGCCTTCCTTTGGAATTCCACAGAAATTCATAAGAATAATTAGAGTACTATACCTTAAACCCTCCACTACCATTCAAATTAATAAACTCAAATCATTTTCCTATCTATAACGGCACAAGACAAGGATGCCCCCTCCCTCCCTATCTATTTAATCTTTATCTAGAACCCCTGCTCACATATATATCCCAAAAAACTTCCATCATATACCAACAATTTTAAATATAAAACTTTCCTATTCTGCCTTCTGCGATGACTTAAACATATACTTTCAACTCCTTAACACTGACCTTTCTAAAATACTTAACTCATTAGAAGCATATTCTGTCATGTTCAATTTTAAAATTAATCCTTGTAAATCATACATATTTCCATTAAATCCTTTAGTCCATAAAGAATTCTACTTTTCTATTAATGAGTTCAAAAACCAAATACCAGATAAAGTACCTAGGCATAAGTTACAGTCCCAATTTTAATGAGGTCAGCAAGAACAATCTATTGCATACTGTCAGAAAAATATGTATTAATGTGTGTATTAGTAATATGCTTAGTGCATTTAGAGCTTGAAAAGGGCTAACACATTTATTCTATTTCATACTGCATAAATCTGTACAAACTGCAGATGCTTTCTGACCTTGTATTGTTAGCTAAAATCTTTGCTTGTACCTTGCAAATCTACTGAGAAGCAGATGATTCCTGCTTATGTTAGGAAAATAATGAATAGAACAATACTACTTGTATGAAACTTAGACAAGGAGTTCTGCTTGTGCTGTGAGAAAATACACAGCTGTAGAAGCTATAGATAATTAGGACAAAGCCTGCTTGAAAATATGAACTGCAATCAGCATTAGATTGTATCTGAGTTAGAAAAGTACCTTGAAATGTAACACTGCACAATAGAAGCCTGTAAACGGATTAGTGCCCACCAAGGCCAAGTTATTTTTCTCAAAAAGTTTCTCACAAATCTAGTCATGTCAGCAGAAAATCTGAGTAACATCTGCTGTAGAACAATACTGAAAGTTGTGTTTGATTATGTCAGCCATAGAAGGCCATGTCTTGTAAAACAGTATAAGAATAGCATGTTTCCTGTTTGTAGTTAGACAAATCCTTGTATATGCATGTTTTTGTCTCCTTGCAGCAAGTTATTAAATGTGCCTTAACTGAACCTTACGTGTATTGGTCTTTGAAGTTTTTTCCTTTGACAGATTGGTCCTTCGGACCGGAAACCCACACTTTGCCTCAGATCAGACAGGCCAGGTGGCTTGAAAACGTACAGGGAAGAAACCACACCGGTTCTTCTTAGTTGAAAAGCCGTCCGACTGAATTGTCGTACAAAAGAGGCCAGCCACTTTCTGATCTGCGACTGAAGGATGGGTTTACTCGAACCAGGTGATCAATCACGAAGGCTCAGGTAATTTGAATCTACCTTTTTTTCTGTTTTAGATCAGGGACTAGATTTGTATTTATTTTGTTAAGACTTTGTTTATACAAGTCAGGGACAAAAAGATTACTGTCTTGTCATAGATCAGGGAAACAGAGCAGGTAGGCAGTCATTCTGAAGAGACTATAACAACATCCGTGGTACCACATTAAAAAATAAAGAGTTACGTAACGATTAAAAGGGTAAGACAGAATGAGTAATAATTGCACAAAAAGATCCCAAATTCCGCCGTTAACCGAAGACGCGAAATACATGCAGTCACAGCGTGCTGATAATGTTAAATACTACTCAAAATGGGTTAATAAGTATGAATTTAATGGTAAACTAGAAAAATCCTTGCTTGTCAAACTTGTCAAACAGCTTAAAACCGATTCTAAAGGTTGGGTAAAAAAGCAACGTCAATTAGGAATTCCAGAGGGACACAGGTGGATTGAGGAAGTAAACCGAAGGGAACAAAAGAGTAATAATTCAAAAGCAATGTTTTTAGATAAAGAGGATAATAACTTAGTAATAGCATCGGCCCCTCCGCCTACCTTACCAGAATATGAGGCAAGTAAACAAGTTAGTCCACCCCCGCGATATCCTGCTGTCACTGTAACTAGAGACACTACAAAAGCGAAACCGTTTATTAGAGATCCCATCGAGACCAGGTCTCGAACACGGGCAGGTAACTCAAAAGGGGACATTGAGTTATATCAAATGGGTAGAAATTCACGATCCATGAGTGAAGAAGAAATATGCCCACTTATAGAAGTGCCTAATCCTCAGGCAGGACAAGAAGGTCAGGACCCAACTATTCTAGTGTATAGACCCTGGACTCCGGAAGACATCTGGAAAGCCACTGAGGGAATTCCCCATCCAAAAGTTAATTTTAGAAAGTTTTTAGAAGATTTGCAAGGAATGAGGCTAAGTTATAATTTAAACGGAGAAGAGGTAGAAAAAGTAGTCAAATTGTGGGACCAGATTGGCACATGATTAGTGGCGACTGGAATCCCTGTGACGCTGCGTTCAGGCCCCTCTCACATAGCAGCGCAGAATTAGACAACAGAATGAAAGGTCTTACAGACCAAATCTCTGAGAAATGGAAGCCTAGGGCAGACTGGACTTGCATTAATCAATGCATCCAACAAGAAGGCGAGACTGTTGACAGATATTATGCCAGACTATTAGAATGTTTTAATAACCACTGTGGAATGCAGGTTCCTGAAGATCAGACACATGATTCCCCATATGAGCAGCAATTAAAGAATGCATTTTTGAAAGGTAGTATTGCACCCATAAACAGCTTTATCACAAAGCGCATGGTAGATCATCGTACAAGCAGGTTACAGTCATTACTTGAATATGCTAGGCATGCCGAAAGGCATTTTAATAGCAAAAAGAAAAAGAAAGTCCAACCCCTGGATTCATGAAGCACGGCGCAAGGCCGGTGTAAGGCCTGCGCCGGCCATGCGGCATATAAATGGTGTAGTAGCGCCATATGCATATTAATGAAGGTGCGTCGCTACAACATCCACATGCATAGGACACGTGCGTGAGTGCATGGGGCGTTACTAAGCTGCGCCCGGAGGCGTGTCAATGTCGGCTGGCGATGAGCAACCTAAACTGCTGAATATTATAGCCTGCCTGCAAAAGTAATCACACCTATCAGTGTCCATGGATAATGAAACGTATGCAAAGCATGCAAGACAGTTCCCGGCCACACAAAATGGAGAACCAAACAGAAATGCACGCAACATAATATGAGTTACCGTCCATGGAACAAATGATATTTAAAATCGTATGTCCGTAATGTATTGCACTGTCAGAAGTTATACCCAGTGGAAGTGAAGCGCATCATGTCAGCGTGCCGCAAATACACACGTCTAGCCCCATGGGTATGGTCAGCAGCAGTCCCACAGTGGTAGTGATAGTACACAGCTGGGTAGTTGTGGCTATATAACAACCGTAAAGAAACCTGACAGTCTAAATTGTATACCAAACACACACAAACATATGTATATTAAAATGTGCTATACACATGAACGTAACCGTGACATACACATAGAATGCCATATGCAGAACCGGGATATCCAAAAGCAGAACCCATGCATGCAAATGCAATATGCAACAACCCCTGTACAGCACATAACCCGCACCCATGTCCGAATGTCCACCAAATCCAGCTACCAGCCTTGCGCATCCGTACACCTACACATAGCGAGTATTCCCCATATGTAGTAGGAAGTATCATCCTAGGCAGTGTCAGGATTGCAAATATGTATCCCACGTTTGTAAACATCCCATCACAGGTACGTAAATCCAAATGCCCGCGCGTCAATGTTCCGTCAAAATGTGTGTACATCCTGCGTGGGATAAGTAACCTTTTGAAACCTCATAGTTGTTTACACGCCACGGTGTCCATTACTGTACACATCTGGACAAAACATGTATGTGCAGTCACGGTACTGTTCATTTTCCACACAGACATGCAAAACATACTACGCAGGATGGAACAGCTGTCCACCATGCAGGTCACCCCACTAGGTTTGTCACCTGTTCAGATGGCCAGGGTGGGACAACCCTTGTAGAAATGTGAGAATCTGCAGGATAAAACATACCCCCGGCCAGTGCAAAGGACAGAATTACACGTGTATGCCAAGATACAAGCTTATTCCATAGCATTTGAATAGCTTATGCTATCCCAAATAATAGTTATGTGTACCAGATACAAAATACCTGTATCATGCAACTAGTAAAGAAAATAAGAAATATATTACTGTCTTAAAATCACAGGACAGTTGCCATGTCTTAGGTGTCGTGCAGGACACAACTGTCCAAAGTGGGACCTCCTTGCAAAGAGGAACAAGTGGTAACCCTACTCCCCACTGAATTATCGACAGTATATATTCAACTCAATCACATACCGACACCACCTCCCAACCTATTACAGCAACAAAACCTGGACAAAGCCTAAAAGGATGGGTGGACAAATAGGGACAGATGTAATTACTGCTCTCACAAACTTCGAAAGTTCACTGAATAATAGTATGTACATAAGCATGAAATGTTGTGAAGGATGTGGGGTAGTCCCCAGTATTACAGAGGTCCGTACATTTATACTGTAACAAAGTGTCACATATGTTGACTGTACTACTGCATACCCGTAGTTAATTCATAGTTAAGTCATGTGCAAAATAATAACCCTCGTAAGAATGAATACAGGAAGTAGTCAAATGTGAATGGGAACACCACTCACCGTGGATTATGTATTGTAACCACCCCCACCCATATTATGTATTGCCAACATCATAAGCTGCTGACAGGTGCCCAAACACCTGTGTCTATAAACACAGATAGAATGTTTAAAATGGACAAACCCTGTCCATGTGCTTTGTCTGACATTTGAACACAGTCAGGGCATTTCCGTTCACCAGGCAGACAAGCCTAAACCCAGATCACCACATGAACACCCTGACAATTAAAGACCTGTATGTGTCAGGACTATAAGCCTTTGGGTTCTGAATATCCCTGCAGTGATTAAATATGCAGCTTGGGTCCAGAGCAGTAGGGAATAGGGAATGTGTAACATGTAGTACCGCATTTTTCCCAGCAGTTGAATGGATGCCTGTGACGTAAGTGAAGCGGGGAGGCATATGTTAATGTAGCTATGTACTATGGGTATGCATATAAATGAGTCAGAACACCAAACGTATAGTGGTTACAGCATCCGGCCAACGTGAATGCAGTCCCGGTTCAACTATGACTACAGCACATATAATGTTAAAGTGTAATGAATGCGTCTGTGCTGTACAGACATTTAAATATGTAAAGGTGAGCGTCGTTTGCATATGTCCGTTAACCGGATTAGAGATATATTACTGGTACTGTCAAAAGTAATAAAGCCCACGTAAGCACAAAGACTTAGTAAACATATGTAACCCACAATAAGGATATGCATGTAAACTAGCGTAACCCACAATAAGGAAATGCAAGTGCCTCTGCGTGTGTAATCCGCTCACAGCATAGCAAATGAATGCTGGTTTCTACACGTAATGTCTATATATGGATATATACATTTGTGTATAGATATATATATCCACAGACTTAAACTAAATAAATATATGAAATAAAGAATGTACAGATATATATATATATATATATATATATATATATATATATATATATATATATATATATATATATATATACACTCAAACACATACAACATCAATTGACATATACCTAACAAACATATAAACAAATGTCCTCGTAGATATAACACATGTACATAAATAGGTTACACCATAGCTAGTATGGATACACATAACAGACATGCAATTAAGGTAAATACACTGCTGCTTCCAAAACTACTGGCCGGAAAGTATCAGTGTGCCAGATCTATAAGTTCTACTCTTTAAACATGGATATAGGTGTCCTTTGCAGGACTCCAAAAATAGTGAATTTATAAATGCACAGCCCTGTAATGATTGCTGCAAAGAAGTGTCATCTGCAACTACAATATAGCTGTACATGCAACAGTAGCTTGGGCAAGTGTAATAACACATGGGTTGACAGAATGTAAGACATATGTACCGACATGCGGATAGTGGATAGTGCTTAGAAGTGTCGTCATAATTTATTATCGCTCATATTAAATATGTGTTATGACTGCTGTGGAGGGGTGTCAGGTCTGGGAATCATGGGTATGCAATAATGGGCCTAGGGGCCTAGGTGTTTGTTAGCACAGATTTATGAGGTCCGCCCCATGGGAGTGATTAATATACCTATGTGGGTATAGCAGACGCCTCTAACTTCCTAAAATGAAGAACCCATATACTGGATATCGTGTAAACTATTGGTGGAAGAGGTAGGGAGTTATATTAGTGTCGCGTAAGCGATTATCATGGACGTACATGCGTACGAATAAGATGGTAACCATACCTCTCAATCAGAATAAGACATCTGGACAATGGCATTTTAAAATAAGTACAAATAGGGAATATCTCAAATATTCCTCTTACAAAGTCAGAACGTGGATAGAATAATGGATCAGTCAATAGTATGAATGTTTCGAGGGTTATTAATTGTAAATAACAAATGTCTGTCATTATTGTCTAACCCCACAGTCCCAAATGACTTCCCACTAAATTACCAGAAAGGCATTGCACAATATTATTAAAAAAGGAACAAAATCAGACATCTAAGTTAGGGACATTTACCCAAAATTCGTACAGTTGAGAGGTATGAAGGTAACCCTGACCTAAATAAATGTACAGAACTAGTGCGATTAGGTGGACAGGTGTGAAGAAAGATGTGATGACAAATGACAAAACATGTATAAGTCAAAAGCATGTACCTCGACAAATCTGGATGAATACTAATGCCCTGTGATAGTCAATGTGGAAGGTTAATAGAAACAACATAAAGGTGTCCCTCAGGGTGCTATGCAGTGTCCTCGAGACAGTGTTCAGACTCCCACACACGCATATGAGTTCTTCCACTGACGGAAAGCGCAAATACCGGCGAACACATAAGGTAGATGATAGCAGAATATGTTTTGATCAGCACCTGTTGGCGTTTGTGAGGAACACAACACTCTGGGCGGGTGTGTCCCACAAAAGGAATGTAATGGCATCTGGCCTGTGAATTCTCCATATATTGTGTGTAGTGGTGTAATAAAATGACATATCTTGTATCAGAAACAGATACATGTTATAGGAAACAGTATCATTCACTATACCACTACAAGACAAATCTGAAGGTATGAAAAGTGCTGAAGTAGTCAGTTTAGTATTGACCACAGGTATGTGTGGACTTGTCAAATGTCACAGCTGTACATATAGTCCCTATAGGGCTGTCACCTCTACAAATGATGAAAGTTGGAGGTGCTCTGTATAAATGACAGACGTAGCACATCAAAACATACCTACAGCCATGCCTACCTCACAAATAGACATGTTAGCACACATCAAAGCTTAGGCCAGGATTTATGAAGCTTTGGTCGGTGTATGAGTAGAGTAAGAGTAGAGCAAGGCAAGATGTCCGCCGAGCTATTCAGCAATATCCTGTAGGGGCGTGTAACACAGCCCCGCAAATGAACGTTGCACGGACAATGTTAGGATATGCAAATTACCCCATTTGTAGGCTCACTGCTGCTTTTCAGCTGTGAGTAACATTTCTGCAGTTTGTTTCCCACCCTCCCTGTTGGTATAGTGTTTTTATAGTTGGTGGCTTTGCAGTTGCCCGCCCCTAGTGTAAATTTGATCTGGGACCCTCCTCCCAGTCTAGTGTCATTACCTCATTCTACCCAGTACAGGGAGAGCATTTGAGAAGGCCAATCAGCTTAGTTTCTGCTACTCCTTTCTCTCTTTCCTTTCTCTCTTTCCAAAAAAAAAAAAAAAAAAATTTATCTGCTTTTACTGTATTTGTGTTTTTTCCTACTTTATTTTGCTTTTCGTCATCTTAAAAGTACTCAATTGTATTTATTACTGCTTGGTGTAACTCATTCTAAGCCTTTTAGTTTAAGCACCTGGGCTTCAGACCAGTTTTACATTAGGAAGGTTTGTGGTCTGCACTGTAGTGGCAGAACAGGTAGCTTACATCCTTCTAAGTTGGGAACTGCTGATTGAGGGCTCAGTGTCTGTTATTCTAAAAGTGTATTAATTCTGGTTTAAGCACTTGGGCTTGAGGCCAGTTATTTTACATTAAGAGGGTTCATGTTCTGCACTCTTGTGGGAGGAGAGGCTGGACTCTGTCCTTCTGAGCTGGGAATTTCTGGTTAAAGCTTATAGTGCCTGCATATTTGAACTGCTTCTTACTGAAATTGGTACACCTCGTTTGCTGTAGCATAGACTAGATCCAGGCCTGCTGAATCTAGCTTTGTTTGTATAACTTGAGCACTAATCCAGGCATTCTTTAAAGTATTCAGTTGTATTTATTACTGCTGGTAGTAACTTGATTAAAGTGTAGCTATCATTTCTAAGTCTTTTGGATTAAGCACTTGGGCTTCAAACCAGTTGTTTTACATTAGGAAGGTTTGTGGCCTGCACTGTGGTGGCAGGACAGGTAGCTTACATCCTTCTAAGTTGGGAACTGCTGATTGAGAGCTCAGTGTCTGTTATTCTAAAAGTGTATTAGTTCTGGTTTAAGCACTTGGGCTTCAGGCCAGTTATTTTACGTTAAGAAGGAATGCGGTCTGCACTCTTGTGGGAGGAGAGGCTGGACTCTGCCCTTCTGAGCAGGGAATTTCTGGTTAAAGGCTTATAGTGCCTGCATATTCTAACGGTTTCTTACTGAAATTGGTACACCTTGTTTGCTGTAGCATAGACTAGATCCAGGCCTTCTGAATCTAGCTTTATTTGTATGCTTGCAGTTTGTTTATTTCCCTGAAACACTAATTCCACCTAAAACGCGGCCTTTTAGCACTTTTGTGGATCCCTAGTGATATCTGCATTGCTTACTGTACTTATTTCCTTGTTTCACTTGAAAGAAAGTTACTGTTTGTCGTTTTTGCATTTAAGTTACCTGTAACACATTGCATTTAAGTTACCTGGCACTTGCTCACTAAAACAATTATATAAGTCAGCTCTAAAAAATTAAAAGCACTACACCCTCACAAACTCCCCTTGAGTACCTTGTTCCCCATTGGCCCTTTTTCAATTATAAAGGAATTCCCAATACTATTCTAGCATGTCCAAAGGTCAGTTGTCAATCTCCTCTCCGGTCCAGCTGGTGAATCTGGGAATCTTGAGGCAATGTTACAACTGCCTCATGTACACAGACAACCCTCTCCTCCTCCCAACAAATTCCAACACATGTGAGAGATGCAACCATATAGCCAAACTGGAGGCTAAGCTCTCTCAACTCAGTACTGGCGTAACCAGTCAGGAGGAGAAGGAAACCACACTCACTAAAATTCCAGTCTCACATAGACCTACCACAACAACAAACCAAACACATAAACACACAAAAACATACTCGGAGGCTCTAAATAAAAATCTGCCTAAGCAGCAGAGACCTCCAAAGCAGACACCCAAGCAACCGCTACCCCAAAATAAAACACGTGCAACACATAGCTCACAAAGCCAGTGTGCCGAACAGTCACAGCCCTTAAGGCTAAACAACACACCTGATACACTTGTAATAGGTGACTCTATCGTCAGGCACACTGACGTCCCGCTCACCAGGCTGAACAAGGAGAAGGTCGGGGTGAGCTGCCTGTCGGGTGCTAGGATCTGCCACATAACACAAGCACTCAGGTCACTCCAAGGCAAGTACAAATATGACTCAGTCATTGTCCATGCTGGTGTGAATGACCTGAGACGTACCTCCCTGGACTACATGAAAAGAGACATAGAGGAGCTCTCTGAGCATGTAGCCCAGGCCGGTATGACCCTGACCTTGAGTAGCATCTTACCCTCACCAAGAATGATGCCACAATATGAAGACAAGATGATCAATTTCAACAATTGGCTTAAGTGTTGGTGTCGTTCAAAGGGGATCCAATGCCTGTCAGCCTGGGATGACATGCTCGACAAGCCACGGTGCTTCGCTAGGGACGGCTTGCACCTGTCACCCCTGGGCTTTTCGGATATTGGCAAAGGCTCTTGCTACCCCCATAGTGCCTTTTTAGGCAAGGCTCAAAGACAAACCCACCTCCATAGGTATCACAAGGGATAAGAAACTAAGAGTAATGCTACTCAACGCCAGCAGTCTAAACCTCAAGATGCACTTTTCGAAACTCTCCTTAGCATGGAGAACATCGATATCTGTGCAGTAACAGAAACCTGGTTCAAGGCTCGAGAGCACCCCAGCACTACCAGGTTATACCTCATACCATGCTTTTCCCCAAAACTTGGACCGAACCACAAAAGGAGGGGAGTATCAATATTCGTCAGATACCCACACCTCCAGGTTGGTGGCACAAGCAGACATCAGAGACTATCCATGTGCAACTAACTGTGGGTAAAACTGCCTTCCAGTTTATAGCCTGCTACAGACTACCCTCCCAAACACAGGAACCCCACTTGGCCTTCCTGAGAATACTGGACAATATGAAGGTCTCTCCAAACACCATTATATTGGGCGACTTCAACTACCCAAACATAGACTGGGAGCATTACTCTAGCTCCAACACCCTAGCCCAAAGGTTCCTAGAATTTATAAACTCAAATGCTATGGAACAACTTGTTACCACTCCCACAAGAAGGGAAAACATACTGGACCTGATCATCACCAACATAGGGGCACTATGCTCCAGACCAGAAGTGTATCCCTCACTGGTAAGATCAGACCATAAACTAATCTCACTGGATATTCACATCCCGACCCCACCCCCTGCCCAGAAAACCACAGTGAAAAACTTCTCTAAAGCAAATTTCACACGCCTCAAAACCGAGGCAAAATCCTTCAAAGCCCCCGGGCCTGTGGAAAATACGGCCCAGACCATGGAATCCTTTATAAGCATTCTATGAACACCTTCAGGAATGCATGGATCATGCAGTCCCAAATAAAACCAAGACCCAATCCTCCAAAGGCAGACGTCCTGTCTGGTGGACCCCAGCCATAAACAAACTATACAATAGAAGGAGGAAGCTACTACATGATAGAGCAAAATCCCAAAAAGGGAAGGCATCTCTGATCAGTATTAGCAAAAAACTACGGGCACTCATAAAATCGTCTAAGGCCAGCTTCGAGAGAAAAATTGCACAGGACACTAAGGATAATCACAAGGCTTTCTTTAGTTATGTTAGGAACCTGGGTAGGAATTTCCAGATATGCTCAGAATTAGTCCAAAATGACAAAAAATACACAGAGCCCACAGATATTGCCAACATCCTAGCTGACAGGTTCAGTGCAAACTTCTCCCCCCTCTCCCCACCAAAAGGGCAAATATCTATCCCAACAGAGTGCTGCCCCCCTGCCATCTCAGATGCTCAGGTAAGAGCCGCCCTCTCCAAAGCAAAAAACACAGCATCAATGGGACCAGATGGTGTCGGCTCGTCTACATGAACTCCAAGAAGAGCTAAACCCAAACATAAAACTACTGCTCAATCTTAGCCTTACTACAGGATATGTACCCAAAGAGTGGCGTACAGCAACAGTGGTCCCTCTCCACAAAGGTGGTGTCTCAACGGATCCTGGAAACTATCGCCCCATAAGCCTGACTAGCTTGGTCTGCAAAGCTATGGAAAGGATCATCATGGACCTCATAAATAAAGATATTGGGGACCTACAGTCACTGGATCCTACCCAGTTTGGCTTTGTTAAGGGCAGATCCTGCCTCTTAAACCTGGTTGATTTCTTTGAAACAGTCACCAAGGCCATTGATGAGGGGAAGGTGGTCCACACGGCCTACCTGCACCTCGCAAAAGCCTTCGATACAATACCCCACTCGGGCATTATAGATAAGCTCACCAGCTTAAATATAAACCCCTATGTCACTAGATGGGTTGCAAACTGTCTCAAGGACAGAACCCACATGGTTAGAATTGCTGGAGCGATGTCAGACTCCAAACCAGTTACAAGTGGCGTCCCACAAGGCTCAGTCCTGGGACCTCTCTTGTTCGGTATATATTTCTCGGTACAGGCCAACACGGAAGGACTGTGGCTGACCAAGTTCGCAGATGACTGCAAACTGGGTGCCATAATCAACGCTCCAGCTGACACAAGCATCCTCCAAAAGGGCCTCATAGAAACAGACAACTGGTGCCAGAGCCATGGCCTCAAGCTAAACGCCAAAAAGTGTATAGTCATCCCCTTTGTCAAAAACAAAGTGCCCACAAATTACCACATAGGTGGTAATCCGTTAAGTACAGAAGAAGTCATTAGGGACCTGGGAACCCAAGTTGATAGCAATCTCTCATTTGACAACCACGTGGCCAAAGTGGTTAGAAAAACATTTTATATAGCCCACCTAATCATGGAGGGATTCACATCTAGATCAGGGGAGGTCATCGTGCCTCTTTACTCATCCCTCATCAGGCCCATAATTGAGTACAATGCCCCTTTTGGGATGTACCTTACCAGACACCTGCAGCAACTGGAAAGACCCCAAAAGTACCTCACCAAGAGGATCAAAGGGCTCAAACAGATGCCATATGCTTCCCGGTTAAAGAAACTCCAGCTCTACTCAGTGGCATACCGCCTGCTCAGAGGCGATCTGTGCCTGGCGTATAAAGCCATGTCCAACCGAATTAATGGACATGCTGCACCTCAGAAAATCTAAATCCCATCGAGCTACGCTCGAGAGACTTGAACCTCAGCACTGAAATAAATAGGACATGCTGGAGGGACAGATTCATAACCCAGAGGCTCCCTTCACTCTGGAATAAAATCCCAGTCCAGGTTAGGCAGAGTCCCACATTGACTCTCTTCAAGAGGAATCTTGATGAGTGGATGGGAGATCGTAGGTTTACCCCGGCTATCACTTCTGTGTCACTGTTAGACAGAGGCACAGTATACTAACCTCAAAAAAAGGCATAGCAAAATTAATTTAAAATGGGTGGCGAAAGCCAAACACACTCTGGCTAGGCTTATAAATGCCCTAGGGCAGATAGCCTAGTATGAACCTATGAACCTATGAACCTATGAAAGCTATGCAAATTATGTAAAATATGCGATACATGAAACAGTAAGCTGTCCGTGCAAGAGTAGAGGTATGTGCAGAAATGTACACGGATGTTAACTGTGTACCGTTCTGCAAGTAGCTAAACGGAGTAATGTCATCTGTAAATAAAGGATGGTTTAGTTGAAGAAGCATGCCAATGTCCAAATATAATGCCAGTGGCATGTATTCCCATTGGAAATTAATAAAACTCTACTTGTCCTTCCCCGATCTCTGAGTACACGCTGTGCATACAAAACAAGACAAATATGTAAAATATACATACAAATTGTAATGTCAGTTAAATGTTATTGCGTCATGCAGGGGAATGGCAAGCTGAAGACAACATGGCTACTGAGTAGTGGTTGCTATGTGTGGAAGCGCACACTCAGAGATGTAACCAAGCATTAGTAGGCAATCCTATGCAATTGAGGCTGAGGATAGTGAAGCACAATTTGTCATGCCATATGGGCCAAGCCCCTATAGTGTAAGAGTAGGTGAAGGGGACTATCATCGTAGAAGATAGGTGACATCATGAGTGTGTATGTATAAAACACTGTAATCTTATTGGAGGAGTGTGTCACATGGCTGCTGTCAGTGACTCATCAGTGGAAGAGGCGTGTTATGATTTATCCTAGGTAAAGTCAGTAAACTGATGGTGTACGCCATGGATATCACTGAAGTTCCTTGCAAACCTGGCGAAGTGTGTTTGCGCCCGTGCAAGCTTGTAAGCCCGAGTAAGTATGTGTGCATGTGTGTCAGCCTGTGTGCACGACTTGAAGAATGAGTAAGCTACTGTAAGATTGTTGAAGCCCGTGTAATGTCGTGTAAGCCAGTGTAAGTGTTTGTATGCATGTATAAGCCTGTGTGCGCACGTGGAAGCAGATATGCACTTCACTGTGCTCCTATGCGCGGCGCCGCTCACTGTGGACACAAACAGTGGAAAGGAAGGTAAACAAATAGCAGTAAGTTAACCAAGGAGAACTACCACAGCTAGCAGGTGGAAACAATCAGACTGAGTATATTACACAGCCAGTACAGTAGGCCAGCATAGCACAGCACGTACAACTCTACAAACAGTAGTCCACCATGTTATTCTCAGACATACTGCAACACTGTAGTATAGTAAGAGAAGCGCAAACTGTAAAAGCTTAACTGAGACAAGATAATGTTAGGGGCTGCCATTGCTATTATATGTCAACATATGCAACATGTGGAGGGTTGTGCCAATGTGAATGCCGCTCAGCATCACACAGTGAGTAGAAGGAGAGGAGTGTGCAGGCACCGGGTAAACTACCAGGGGCTACATGAGCTGGAGATAGTAGAGCGCTATAGAGTGGACAGAGACCTCCTGCAGAAGATTGTGGATCTGTGCAGGCCATGTCTCACACACAGACCCAACAGAGGGAAACCTATCCCAGTGGAAACCAAGGTATGTGTTGCCCTAAGGATACCAGCAACAGGTACCTTCCAGAGATCAACTGGTGATATGACGTGGATTCTACAAACATCAGCATCCAGGGTACTGCACCAGGGCATGAATGCCATGTCAGCACATGTCAGTGATGATGTATATATCCCCAATTCCCGTAAGGTATTGGGCAGCAATATGTGTCGTTTCCACACAATAGTGGAATACCCTAAGTACTGTGTCCAATACACTGCACGCACATATGCATCAAATCAGCAGCCAGTGAGTGTGGCAGGGCCTACATTATCCACAAGGGCTTCCCCTCCATGAAGTGATGGTTTGTGTGTGATGGCCAGCCCGTAATAATGAATGTGTGTGCTGGATGCCCTGGAAGCTGCAATGCGTCCGATATGTGGCATCTGATGCAGCTGTACAAAACATTTGGCAATGGGTACAACCCTCATGGTCATCTAGTGGGGGATGCCGGATGTACAGTTCAACTGTGGCTGATGACACACATCAGAAATACACACACATGAACAGGAATGCCATAATGAGGCACACGCACATACAGAAACCTTACTCTAGCATGTGTATGTGTCGCCAAGTCACAGTTCTGGTGCCTGGACACATCTGGTGGAGCATTACCGCACTTGTCAACTACATGCATCAGAACTGTCTGTGGCCTAGGTCATCTGTGACACACACACACGACAGTTTATATACATAGTGTGAGTGACTGTTCATGTATGTGTAATACTGCAGAACAGTTCAAACACAGAAAAGTATGTCAATAATGGACATTCATCATAGTTGTACAACCACCTTGGAGGATATGCATGCAGAACTCTCATTGCATATGTGATACAGTGATGTACTTCACAATACCATTGTAAATGCAAATATCAAATGACAAATGACATAGCATATATCTATATGTACACATTGTTACCCATTATACATATTGGGGTGTAATACCTATGTTGTTACTGTTAGTATGTGTAGTAAATGTGGATAACTGACTCTGTTTAGCCTTATAGGTGTACAGCATGGGTTGGATAACACGTATCTGTGTGTATGATACCTTTGTGTAGACTAACTGTGTCATGTGTAGAATGCATTTTAGGCCACAGTATGAATTCCCAGATGTGGACAGGAATATCCCTATTGTCTTTGCTTGTAACTAACATGGCTACATGTCAAACAGTAATGGTCCCAGCAATGTGTGGCGGTCAATACCAGTGCAAACTGGTATAGTATAGTGCATGTAGGATCCACATGCTACTGTGTGTCCTACATGTGTGGGACTGTTGTGAAGATATCATATAACAATTGATAATTCAGACTGTTGAGGTCGTGTCAACTACCATAATGCAAAACTATGACAGATAGTAACAGTATCACCCACAGCACCATGTAAAACCATAGCAATCACACATGTGTAGACAAGTACAACAATATGTGTAGTATAATGCATACTGGCCACCAATAGAAAGTATGACGTGTTAATAGTGTGAAATACAGGGCATGTCACCATTCCAATGTGTCCACTATACATGTAGATGCAGACAGTGCCCCCTCACCATGTTCACATATAGATACATGTGAAACTGTACTACACACATCTCACACGTACTGCACACTGTGTAACACATGCTGCCAATACTACACACGTCAGTCAAATGGCACATGGATGGATAATACATCTTCAGAATTAACAGTGCTGTACACTATACTACATTGATGATCATAGCTGGAATTTATCATGCCTGCTTACATACACCTAGAAGGTAATCACACTTTGTGTTAACAACATTGTGACATTATTACAGTGCTATGAAGCTACCCTGTGCATCAGCACCATGTTAGTCCGTACCTGCATCAATGTTACACATTACAAGAGGTGGCACAGGTGTCATCATATGCACAGGATATGCAGTTTCATTTCCAGAGCCTGTCAGTGAACCAGCCAATCAACATGTATGCATTTGTGTGTGTGTGAGGGACAACAGGTTTTGCATGGCCCAATGTTGATGCAACGTGTGTGTGTGTTATGTGTTATCCCTAGCTGTTTGTTTTATGTGTGTCTCTGCATGTACACTGTTTCAGCATGTGTCAGCCATATACTGGAGGTTGTGGGACAGTCACAGACTGTACCTGCCAGGCTGTACAGATCACCATTCCTGGCCATGGACACCCCTCCATGCATTCAACCATAGTCCAGTCCTGCACCTGGTAATGTATACACATACATACATGGGATCTGTAACACAACCTGTGGATAAACGGGTGTCAGTAATGTTAACCTGATTTGCATAGCATTGCCATGTAATACATAGGTATATGAACCATAGTCATCCTCCAACGTAATAACCACTGCTGACTGCTGCTGAGATGTGCACATGACCGGTTAAAGGTGCTGTACTATCATTGTTTTCAATGTTCCTGGTAATACCCAGCAACAAAATAACTGGTCACTACACAACTATAACCCAGGATCACTACAGCACACAGTATGTGCACTATCACAGACCCATAGCACATTCAGATACATCCAAGGTGAACATGTACAGACAATGTAGCACATTCAAAAGTGCTAATATCCACATACATATTACAAAGATATATATATATATATATATATATATATATATATATATATATATATATAGATAGATAGATACACACACACACACACACACACACACACACACACACACACACACACACACACACACACACACACACACACTTGGAAGGGCCGGGAGTTAGAACATACACCTACCTACTCTAACAAACTACAGCATTACGCATTTACAGAACGCGCTACCAAGATTACTGAACACAGCACTCCCAGAGGCATACTTCTAGGTGGGTGACATCATCCGCAAAGGCAAAGACGTCGATAGGGAATGTATGTGTTGTGAGGCATCTAAAAGCATTATTGTGTCCCCAGGCAGCTGGAAACACACACACACACTTGGAAGGGCCGGGAGTTGAACATACGCCTACCTACTCTAACACACTACAGCATTACGCATTTACAGAATGCGCTACCGAGATTACTGAACACAGCACTCCCAGAGGCGTACTTGTAGGTGGGTGACATCATCCGCAAAGGCAAAGATGCCGATAGGGAATGTATGTGTTGTGAGGCATCTAAAAGCATTATTGTGTCCCCGGGCAGCTGGAAACACACACACACACACACACACACACACACACACACACACACACACACACACACACACGGAAGGGCCGGGAGTTGAACATACACCTATCTACTCTAGCACACTACAGCATTACGCATTTACAGAACGCGCTACCGAGATTACTGAACACAGCACTCCCGGAGGCATACTTCTAGGTGGGTGACATAATCCGCAAAGGCAAAGACGCCGATAGGGAATGTATGTGTTGTGAGGCATCTAAAAGCATTACTGTGTCCCCAGGCAGCTGGAAATGCACACACACAAACACACACAGACACACACACACACTTGGAAGGGCCGGGAGTTGAACATACGCCTACCTACTCTCACACACTACAGCATTACGCATTTACAGAACGCGCTACTGAGATTACTGAACACAGCACTCCCAGAGGCATACTTCTAGGTGGGTGACATCATCCGCAAAGGCAAAGACGGCGATAGGGAATGTATGTGTTGTGAGGCATCTAAAAGCATTACTGTGTCCCCAGGCAGCTGGAAACACACACACACACACACACACAGACACACACACACACTTGGAAGGGCCGGGAGTTGAACATACACCTACCTACTCTAACAGAGTACAGCATTACGCATTTACAGAACGCGCTACTGAGATTACTGAACACAGCACTCCCAGAGGCATACTTCTAGGTGGGTGACATCATCCGCAAAGGCAAAGACGCCGATAGGGAATGTTTAGAGAGTGAGTGGTCTGAAAGCATATTACCGTCCCAAGGTAAACATACACAAACACGCCAGTGCTGTCATCGGGCCAACTAAATATCTACGGAGCACAACAACACTAAATAGATATGGGATGCGCCACAGACAGTACACACTTCGAGAGAGCAACAAGTGTGTTCAATGTAGGCATCCATCGTGACTTTGAAATTGGACATCTGGTGCCTGGATGACCACCATGGCTATACAGGATGTCAATGGCCATGCCCACACGCTTAGTATCACACGTCTGTTTGGAATGTACTGTGTGTCCATCTACACAATGGCGTACTGGGCATGCTCACACACTTAGCTGTTGCAAAGGGCCATCTTGCATGCACACGGAGTCTAATCACGGAAGGGCGCAGAGTGGAATGTACTGTGTGTCCATCTACACAACGGCGTACTGGGCATGCTCACACACTTAGCTGTTGCAAAGGGCCATCTTGCATGCACACAGAGTCTAATCACGGAAGGGCGCAGAGTGGAATGTACTGTGTGTCCATCTACACAACGGCGTACTGGGCATGCTCACACACGTAGCTGTTGCAAAGGGCCATCTTGCATGCACACGGAGTCTAATCACGGAAGGGCACAGAGTGGAATGTACTGTGTGTCAATCTACACAACGGCGTACTGGGCATGCTCACACACTTAGCTGTTGCTAAGGGCCATCTTGCATGCACACGGAGTCTAATCACGGAAGGGCACAGAGTGGAATGTACTGTGTGTCCATCTACACAACGGCGTACTGGGCATGCTCACACACTTAGCAGTTGCAAAGGGCAATCTTGCATGCAGATGGAGTGTACACACTGAAGAGCACAGTAAGGTATAACTGCCCTCACGCACGGGGCGGTCACACATGCAGTGACCTGTACACACACAGCTGCCATCACAGCTGTCACAGGTGCAGGTCATACACGTACACACTGCGGTGTACACTGTAGCTGTCATGTCAGCACCATGTCGTTGGTGCAGCACTACACAGCCTTACGGTCCCATAACACCATGTGACACATGACCACTGGGCTTTACAGTGTTGTACACCAGCTGTGCAGAGTACACACGTACCAACAGGGATCCAACAGGTGTTATGCATTGCAATGATACCAGTATACATGAACAGGTCGGCTCAAGACATACCATGGCCCTTACACAGCTGTGACACCTGACTGTTGCTGTACACCAATGAACACACGTCTGGGTATGTCATACATGTGATTGTGTGGATGTGTGCATGGACTGCACACACAACACATACATACATGGCCTTTGATGTACCTCATGCATAACACTGGCCTAATCAATGCTACACACGCGAATTGAAGGTGGGCCCATGTCGGTTAAATGCTCACACTACAGGGGGTAGCAGTGTTGACCGGGACACATACCCTTGTACTGGTCGCCTGTGACACCCGTAATATCATACCGCAGTCCATGTGTTATGTATGTCAACACACATGTCCAACAATAGCAATGCATACAAACATGGCAACAGGAGACACATGTGACATCTGTACTGTGCATGCAGCAAACATGCATGTGCAGTGGCCGATGTCCGTAACATAGTTGCACCTACCTACGACATGCAGACGCAATGCAGACCCAACATTGACATCTGTATACAGTGACATACAAACAGCACGTATGGAGGGATGTGTGTACATAACGTGGTGAACCACCTGTCTAGATGTATGTGTGCAGGGGGTGGCTCACAGTTGTGTCACACACCATCCTATCATGCCATGTGCTAACTGTACGCTATGTCGCTGTTACGTGATGGTGCTGCCATAATGCATACACAGCGGTCAGGTGTTAACTATATGTCATATGGCACCTGTAACACCTACAACCTCCCATGTGTATATAGCAGCACATTTGCCAGATATAGTGTTGGTACACATAATGCAATCAATACCGCTGCATGTCCATCAAACGTGTCATCATATGGCAGGTGTATCATTCCCAGCACTGCCATGTGTGTCCGAATGTGTGACCAGGGATGCCAGATATCACAGGGAATATGTCCCAGTTGCTACACATCCCTGTACACCATTGTAGAGATCTGTACATACGTCAGTGTGGGAAGCATGATGTTCGCCAGTGAGGTGCATCACACACATCGGCTGTCTGTATACACATGTGTGGTCACCACAGTGTGTGTGTGTCTGTTTGTATGTCTGGTGCTTGGTGTGAGTGTGTATGCTAATATATGGTGGGAAATTATCACTGGCCCCACGTGTTGACTAACCCGTAATGGTGATGCATTGCACAACCCTGTTGATGCCATAGGTCCCAGCCATACTGGCTACCTGTGCATGTCCCTTCTCTGTGACACATTATGTGGGTGCATAGTACTGTGAGGGTTGTGAGGGTGATGACCACACAGGCAAGGGTCCCCAGCTGCACACTATGGGGTGTGCGTTATAGTGGTGTACACCCCGTGAATGCGGCCATGTGCACATACTGTTACAGGGTCCTACTGCTGCACAGTGTGGCCTCCAGCTACCAAGTGACACCTCACATCATCATTGGCCAGGCCGCTGTGTACAACCCCTGCACCATGTCACCATATCTGTAATGTGTCCTGCTATGTATGTCACATCTCTGTCCAGTGTAGCCTGTGGCACCGACCACATGCGTCAGGTGCAGTATATGTGCGGACATCTGTGTCATGTTTGTGTGTGCAACAGTCAGGATGAGGGTACATGTAGCATGCTGATATTGCCAGACCTGCCTGTGTGTACTCCACAGTTACATGTGGGGGACTGCAAACACTGCTACCTGTAGGCACATGCAAGTACACCATAGGAGGGAACCAGGGTATCACAACCAACATGGTGCTACAGATGTAACCGAGACACATACCATGAACACATCACAATGCATGCTGCACCTGCACTACATGGTGTGACTGGTGCATGTCGACAGTACACAACCTATGTCACATACACAACTCAGTATTCACACACAACCACTGCAACATACACATCCCTCACTATGCATACACAGGTATTACATACACCTCTCACTATGCTGTTCACCCTGTGCATCAGAATATTTATGCATAACCCTGCACCGATGGTGTGGATGACAGGGATGCGGCACAGGCTTCATCATATGCACAGGGTGATATGTTTGCCAGGGGCATAGGCTGCACCAATGGATAACATCATGTGTGTGTGTGTGTAAGGGCCGGTGAGTTGACTGGACATGTCTGTGCAGAATGCATGTGGATGTTGTGGAGCCCTACAGTTGTGTTTGCTGTGTGCGAGTATGTGTGTACACAGTTCTGCCATTTGTGATGCCTACACGGGGTATAATTGACAGCCCCAGATTGTACAGTGCAGGTTGTACAGCTCACTGTGTCTGTCCATGGCCACGTGACCTGTGCCTGCCTGGGGTTGCATGGGAACTACCAGGTGGAGGTACAGAGTGGCTACTGTCCGACGACACATGTCCGCTGGAACCGTGTCCCCGCTGAGACCATCCAGGGCCATGTCCACATGGCCTGCTGTGTCCTGGTGTTGACAGCGCAGCAGCAGCTGCACTGCTACTGCTACCGGCACTATGGGAGCGGGCATGTGAGGTGGCACGCCCACGTCGACCTACACTAGGTGGTGTTGCTGGCCTACATCCACGTGGCCTATGTCTCACTCCTACCAGGTGTTCCAGCACAGACAGCTCCCGCTCACAGATTGCCATGCCTCGGTCAAGGATTCCGACCATTTCACCTAGTCGCCTATCCAGAACATTAGAAATCTGCTGTTGAGCATTTGCCAATGCCTGGATGTTGTCATTTAGGGTATGGATAGCAGCCCTCTGCAGCCTCTGCCCTTCTCTGTTCTGCCGTTCAGCACGTGCTTGTGCCACCATTACAGTCTGGAACATGCGTCTGGTGATACCAGCTGCTGCGCTCTGTCCTGCAGGTGCATGTCTGCCAGAGGTCCTCCTACGAGCAGCACCAGCCACATGCCTGTGTGGCACATCTGCAGTCATTACACTGACACCATGGTATGTAGACACACCTTCTGTAGCCACCACACGTTCCTGTTCCACACCAACAGACGCTGACTGTCCTTCCTCTATGGCCACCGGTGATGCGGTATGTGTTGGCAGCAGAACTGTGTGCGGGAAGAGGGGGACATAGCTGGGATGGTAACCATTGGCACAGATTCAGCCCCTGACAACCCTGCCTGTACCTCATGCATATGTTCATCACCGCTAGTATCTGTGGGGACACTAACATCAGATGGACCGCAGGAGGGTAACGCACCTACATCACCTGTGAATGCAAACAAATACTGTAAAGTACAATAGACACACACACAGACACACACACACACGCACACACGCACACACACACACACACACACACACACACACACACACACACACACACACACACACACACACACACACACACACACACACACACACAGACACACCATGCATGTGATTTGTCAGATGGCATGCAGCATGCCTGCGATACAGCAGAGGGCATGCAGCTCAGACATTAATAGTGTTAGTAAGCATACCTCCCTGGGGTGCACACTACAGCAAGCAGGTGTCATATCAGTAGCCATGCAGTTCACACAATCATGGTAGTATGCATGCATCCCCGTGATACACCATATCGCCCAGAACAGGATAACAGTACACATGGCTGACGTGACCTTGACATGTAATCTGCTGACATGTGCATTAGCATGCATACATGTTTGACACAATGGTGTCTTGACACATGTACAGCATCATAATGGGCTTCACATTGCAGTGTTGTGTGTATGCCCTACAGATAGAATGCATGTTTAGCAAATGTGCATGAGCACGGGAGGGTAGTGTGAGCCGTCTACATTGCTATACAGTGTTAAGCACAGACACTGTGCCATGGCATGGCAACATGGGGCATGTATGTTGCTGTAGAATGCATAATATGTACACATTGCATAACCATAACTGCAACACAGTCGTGATGTTCGACAGATCATATATGGTAGACTTCAGTGACACCTCCAGTAGCTGTGCACAGGCTTTTAGGTTGTCCAGTGTACCACATCAACTGTATAATCGGTCAACTAAGGCTATAATTGGACCATGTGTGGACAATGTGCAACAGGGTGTATACACATCCCAAGTACTGTGTGGCTACATGTCTCTGGCCATCCCCCATGGCCATGTGTGCACATGTGTTGGCCAATTCTGTGTGATGGGCATCTTCTCCACATGTCTGTGTGGTCCCATATGACATACACCCATACATGTCAGATATGTCACATTCCACAGGTCTATGCAGACAACGGGTTGTATGTTTGGTATGTGGGGTATAGGTCATGCGATAGTGTGACAATATTGCAGACAGAACACTACATGTCTGGGACATGTCAGGTGGCACATCACAATGTGTGCACCCAATGCAGGGGCATATGACACAATGGTGACACTTGTGGGCTGCCCATATCACAGCTCACTGTGTGGTACTGTGTGCGTACCACACATGTTGTTCCAATGCATACTACATATGCCTACATTGTAGAACACCTCCACCGTTGTATGCACAGCTGACCACACATGTCGCAATGACAAGTACTGTGGTTTCAAGTCTGTGTATCATTACGTTTGAATATATTGCACATGGGTGGCGTGTGTGTATGCATGGTGGTGCGACCTGCATATCTTGACTGGAACAAACATCAGGTGTGCAAGTGTTAACTGGCCACATGGCAAATAGATCTACACTGTAACATGCCTAATACTGATGACAGTCTCACCTGCAACGGACCCATGTCTGTGCGGCATGCCAGAGGTACCTGTATAGGGGTGACACACCAGTATGAACATTATCCATGACTGTATGACAGCCACAGGTTGCACTGTGCATGTGCACACATTCACCTGTGTAATAGCATATAGTATGCACATGTGTGCATACACAATGTAGCATACTGTAGTATGCAGCATGTGTGTCCACATACCTGGCATATGTTGTTACTTTACATTATGTACAGTGACACATGCAACTACATGGGATATAATAGCCATATGTGCATTACTGACTTACCAGGCAGCTCCAGGCTCATTGGTTGGGAGACACCCACCTCCACGATGGCAGCTAGTGTTTCTGGGTGCTATTCCCTGGGTGTCCCCAGACTGGCCAGTAGCTCCTCGGTGTGTGTGAGTGGGGGCTGGGTTGGTGGCCCACCACCTGTTCCACCTTGTTCCCTGGCGATTGCAGTGGCACGCTGTTTTGCATGTTGTATCAGGTCCGTGCAGTGTCTGCGCACCCGCTGGTAGGTGCGGTTATGGCCACCCACATCATTCACCCTCCTGCATAGATCCTGCCACAGTTCATCCCGCTGCTGGGCATACTGTGGCACATGGTGAACAACAAGTCATAGTTATCATGGAGCTGTGGGATGAGGACATCATCCTCCTGGCGGGTGTATGCTGGGTGGTGTGTACGGGGCATTATCTGTAAAACATAATGATGGTGACAGGTCACAGTTTCAGAGATGTACAGAGATACTGCTGCACATACATTTCTGTGACATCTACTGCATCTGCACAGTTATCTTTGCAAAGCACCATGACACTGACACGACTGACGTGTTTGTGTCACACATGTCACACCCATTATGCATTGGATATCATCACCATATATGTGTGTCATCTCATTACAGTGTTCATACTCCATGTAAATGCTGTCTTGCTGTGGGCATGTCTATTTGCCTGCACTTGTGTTCTTACATATCTGCACATGCCTCGATGTGTCCACGGTACTACTGTTGACCTGGATGCTGTGTATATGTCACATATCAACACAGTCACAGCCGGAATGGACTTGAGCAGTGACTATGCCCACATACGCATGGACACCTGTACATGCATGTGTTTTGCAATATACATCTACACAGCACTGTACAACTGTTCAACATCCTGACACGGATCGCCTGTATTACACATGTGATAGACATGGGACAATGGATAGTCAGACGTCATTCGCAGGGATGGTCATCAACCATAGCATGTGCGGGCACACTTTCCACGCTGTTACAGACGGCCAATGTGCCACCGCAAGCTGCATCAGTGCCACATTACTGATCCAGTCAGTTGATAGTACATCTACCATGCGGCCATCACACCATGTATGACTGGGATGACATCTGCAGCTTTGATGGACAGGGTTGCATGGTATGGCGGGAGTATGTCACATATATGGCACTAGGATCTGTCCAGCCTGTGGTGATCCTAGTATTAGGACGGTGGCTGTCCATAACATATGTCATATAGCTCGGGATATGGACATGTAGCATGTCCATCATCATGGTGTAGCAAATGTCCTTCTGCAAGGTAGACGGCATGCTGCATAGTGGAGGTGTGGATTGTGAAGGCTGGTATCGCACATCCATACATAGCCATTATCCCTTACAGGTGGTATGTGATCCAATATTGGTCACCACAGTGCTGTATATGCCTGGCCAGTGATCTCCATGCTCATGGATGGCACCCTGACATGACATGGGTACCTGAGATGACTACCTAAGGGGCCTGGAGACGGCACCATGTCGGGGGGTGCACTGCACAGCACCATCCCTTACACAGTGTCCATAATGTTGACCACAGCCTAGGTAGTAGTTTATGGGTACAGGGATGTTCACCTAGCGGTGACACTGCTGGTATCATCCATCAGACTGTGCACATATGTCACACACCTCACACACACAGCCCATTCTGTATGTTGTTCACAACACTGACACAGCTACACTGATAGGTCATGGCCATTCACAGCCTTACATACACAGATGCCTAACATTTGTCTGTGTGGTATGGGCTACAATGAGGGTGGGGTACAACACATTAACCCTGTGCTACTGTATCTGGCACTGATGTGCTGTGCACCTGTCACACTTGCACCTTTTGTAGTTGTGAGTCTGTCAACAGGCCACTGGTGGAACACTCCTGTGACATGCAAAGGTATTTGTAATCAAATATCCATGCTATCTTGTACATCTGTGCTGCTAACATCTACAGTGCTAATGGTTCATGGACATGCACACCATACTCAGCAGGGTTATAGTGCGGTGCCACCCTGAATGTCTGTCATCACCACTTGTGGGTTGATATTATCCAACACCCTATCTGTATTGTATGGTCATGTTAGGCACTTGTTCAGAACATGTGAGCATGTCATGAGCTACTGATTACTATAGCACCCATTCCACACCATTTCCCACAGGTACACTGGCTGTCCTACACTTCCCAGCTTGCTTAAGGTACGACAGCTGTTGTACACACGTAACGCACATATCCTGTGGGACATGGTTGTATATGCAGGCATGTCCAACTGTCACGTACCAGTGCTACTGCCTGTCTATATGAGGGATATGTCGTACATGTGGCAATAGAGCAATTGTCTCATGTACACATTCAATGCTCACTTCCCAACATACGGCACTACAGCCTGTGGGGGATGCACATCTGCAGCCGTGCTGGGCCCATAGCTCTCAGGTGTACCTCATTACGGGGAACGTACCTCATTTGGGGTTCTAAAAGGTGCATGTTCCTCAAGGTTCCACATTGGAAGGGTCTGTCACACATTCATTGTTGTACATTGTTTACCTGCTAGCCATGGCTAGATAGATGAGAATCATATTAATTCATTGGAATATCTGAAAACTGGTGCAGGTCTGGATGAACTTCAGCACAGCTCGAAGAGTAAAAATAACTTTAATTTAATGATGCAAAGAATACAATATACACAAGTTAAGCGCTTTCATCTGTTAGCATACAGACTTCCTCAGAACTAGTAACAGTGTGATTTTACAAAAGTTTAAATAGCAGAAAATGGCGCCAAAAAATATGCATACATATATTTAAAGGAACATCATCCTAATGTGTTAAAAAAGCATTACACTTCAATCCCTTAAAAACATAAAATTCTAATAAGTTATGTCTAAAATATTAAATGCAAGAATTTATAAAAATTGTTTTTTTAAAAATGTAGTATGATATATTGACTATTTAATGTACATATAAATAAACTCATACAGATATGAAATACATAAATAATGAAAACCTATATAAATACTATACTATATATGAGAACTACAAAGAAGTAGGTTACTGGTAACTAACCTAATATCATATATAGTATAGTATTTATATAGGTTTTCATTATTTATGTATTTCATATCTGTATGAGTTTATTTATATGTACATTAAATAGTCAATATATCATACTACATTTTTAAAAAAACAATTTTTATAAATTCTTGTATTTAATATTTTAGACATAACTTATTAGAATTTTATGTTTTTATGGGATTGAAGTGTAATGCTTTTTTAACACATTAGGATGATGTTCCTTTAAATATATGTATACATATTTTTTGGCGCCATTTTCTGCTATTTAAACTTTTGTAAAATCACACTGTTACTAGTTCTGAGGAAGTCTGTATGCTAACAGATGAAAGCGCTTAACTTGTGTATGTTGTATTCTTTGCATCATTAAATTAAAGTTATTTTTACTCTTCGAGCTGTGCTGAAGTTCATCCAGACCTGCACCAGTTTTTGCATTTTTGGTTCTTTTCTGTGGTTCGATAGTTGTTCTTGGAGTCATTGGAATATCTGTTTTATACGTAAGACCAGCCTATTTTAGCCATCATATGCCCTTCCTAGTTGACGCTGTTAGTAAGCCAGTTGTAAGTGTTCCACGTTTCACCCATTTGTCACACAGTATGAGGGCTAATGTTCCTCATTTTGGGGACAGGAGGCTGACAGCTATGGCTGGGGGTAATGCTGTCGCCAACCCTGATTGCACCTGACAGTCATTTGGGGATGTGTAACATTCGCAACACACCCCACCCATCACATAATCTCACATAATCTACACCACTGGCCACACCTACGAGGACAACCTGTGCAGTACGTCTCCATACTCACTGTAGGCACCAGAGGTAGCCCCCATCATGGAAGACAACATCACCAGCTTATAGGCCACAGACTCATGTGTGCCCACCACATACACCCAATAGTGTGTTATAACATTCAGAACACACCAGTCATAGCTGACTCTGTAGGGTGTCACACTGCAGTTCCACACAGCAGGCTACACAAGGCGTTAGTCGCTTACATCTTGCTGTCGGGTAACTGCTTCTGCAACATAACCTATGCACCCATGCCACACCTCACCAGGTACGATATGTCTGTCATTTGCCATGTTAGTGTGACTGCCCTGTGATGCCACTTCACAGACTACGTGTGCAGGGACATGCAATAGCTCACCAGTCTTATAGCCCTGAGGGTGTGGGCCTAGCCCTGGGGAGCATTTTGCATTCGTCCGGACACGATACCACTGTACAATGACCGACTGTGTCACTTCAACAGTTGCCTATGCTCCTATTGTCATTCCACAGGCATGTGGTATCTGTCCGCTATGACTGTCCTGGTCAAACACAATGCTGTGGCACAGATGACTTGCACCTGTCGGCCCTGGGAGTACAGCTCACATGCAAGACTCTTGCTGCTTCTATACTGCCTGTCCTGCACAGTTTCCAATAGCTGTCACCGGCAGGGCGGTAACTGGCATGCGCGACATGGGGTCATGTGACACATTGCTTGCATCTTCCCCTGTGATGCACGCAGGCAAGGCACACCTTATAATGCACCACTCCAACATCTCTGCAGTGACTGGGACCTGCCTGTAGGCTCTGCAGAGCACACCTGCAATGACAGGTTATAGACGGACCATACCTTTCAGGCACATACCTGGACCGGCACACCCACAGCTGAGGGGTTCCCATATCCCACTATGTTTTGCACACATCCTGGCAAGTTGCTTAGCACAATGCATCAGAGGTGCTCCTTGTGCAACTAACTGTGTCCGGGACCGCTATACACATTGTAACAAGCGACAGAGTCAACATCATACCCCACGGGTAACATACCTTCTATGGTGGTATAGTGGACAGTGAGCCTCAGCTACTACTGATGTGTGACTGACACTACCCCACACTTCACTGGGATAGCCACTCATGTACCGACACATCCATGAGTCATACCCTCCACTCTGCTGGATCAACACATACACACCACCTCCAAGACCTACATTACCCTTGGCATGAACACTACCACCATGTGACTGGTGTTACACACCTGGGGTTATCCCCTCATTGGTGGATTCCAAACATATGCTAATCTACCTTGTTAGCCACATCCCGGAAACACACCCATCACAGCATACACAGTACATGTGTACTACTACACCTACTACAGACGTCTGCTGACAGCAGTTGTTAACATCATGACACCCGTGCAGATGGAGAATGCACATACAACTGCTGACACATACCCCAGTGCACCTAATTAGCATGTACACAACTGCATGGATCATGCTATTCCAGACAGAGCCATGATGGTACACACCAGATAACAGACGCCACTCTGGTGGTCATGTTCCATGGACATATGATGTACAAAAACAGGTGTAGGCTGTTGCACAGTGGTGTACATTCCCATGTGTGGGGTGGCTCACTGGTCAGCCGTGGTGGGGCCACAGGGTCCCTCATCACATACTCCAAGACTAGCTACATAAACATGACTGCCACACATTCCGGGGTGTACCACCAGGCATTATGGTGGTATGTCAGTATTCGATGGCAACACCCACATCTGTTGTCACATACAACAGTCACTCAGGAACATTGCAGACCCAGGTATTGTTGGCAACATGCTGGAGGATGGATTCAATGCTGACAGTACACCCTCTCACTCACTACAGGGCCGCAATCCATACATGAACATTGTGGTGTTCCTGTGGTCACACCTACACAATACTGACCTACACTCTATGTGTCCTGGGACACTGGCCCCATGTCACCTTCCAACGTCCCAGGCTGTGATGTCCACCAACCTCTGAATTACATGTCTCCCCACTAGGCCACCATATTCAGTAATAGCCTTGTTTCAGACATTGTAGACCCTGAATGGCACACAGCAGCATTTATCACACTACACACAGGTGGCACTGCATTGCACGAGTGGGACTATAGTCCTACACACCTGACTGGACTGTTCTGCGTGGCTATGGGGCACATCATCAAGGACGTCATTCTCAGAGACATTGTTGGTCTCCTGTCCTCTGCTGCCACCTGGTTTGGGCTTGTTAAGGCCAGAGCATGGCCCCTACACATGGTGGACTCCTTTCATACAGTTACCAGGGCAGTTGCTGATGGTACGGGAGTCCACACATCCTACATTGTCCTCTCATTGCCTTTCAGCACCATTCCCCATTCTGGTATTGACAACATACACATCCACTTGCACATCGTACCCTGTGTCTCAGGATGTTATGCTATGTGGCTCATGGACAGCACACACAGTGAGGCCAGCATACCATAGTACCTACTACATGTCAGGTACTTTGGCATACCACGGTCCTCAGTCACAGGGCCCCTCATGTTAAGTATATGCTTCCCTGTGGAACAGGCTGGCACAGGGGACTTTCCCTGCCTAGCTTTAGAACCCCTACATACCAAGCGCCATTATTGCTCCACCAGCTGATACTGACTCCAACCATACGCGTGTCGATGTGATAGATACATAATATGACTATCATGGCATCAAGCTGCATGACACAAGGTGCATGCACATCACCTTTGCATTACACCATTCACCCACTGACTATCACATGGATGGTAGTCCCCTACATACATATCACATTGTACATGTTTGCAGTACACACATATGTCACACCCACTCCTGTGGTTACCGTATTGCCACTGTGGCGTGGATATCCTCCTACGTGGCCACACCTATCTGTACTGGGTGTGTAACTGGTACATAGGCACCCATTGTACCTCTGAACTGAAGACATCGACACACTTTCAAGGGTACACCACCCCATTTAGGGTGTACCTTACACAACAGCTACAGCTTTACATGCCACAACATTAACACGCTATGACATTTACTGAGCTCCGACAGTTTAAATATGCGGCTGCACTACGGACACCACATCTGTACACATTTGCATACTACATACTCAGGGGTGACCTCTGCTGATCAGACAGGGCCCATGTCCACAACATTATTGGTGGATATACTCCTCATACGCAACATAAGCAGAGGCCACTGTGAGCAACATGCTCATGGATATGTGCACACATGCCACAATGAGTGGGATGTGCTTCTGGGTTACATTCCCAAACTGGACACTCACCATGCTGTGGAACATAAGTCCTCTGTACATCACGCAGGAACACTCAGTAGCACTGTTCGTGTGATACCTCCCTTGGTGGTTGGGAGACACATGTAGGCCTGGGATCACTGCAATGGCTGTACTGTGTAGTGGTGCAGGTGACACCTGGCTCTGCTCTTCACAGGACACTACCCTGGAGAGGTGCAACTAGTATGAACACTGGAGTTGTACTTACACATGGACTTGACAGACTGCATAGTACCCCACTATGCACCTGTGCAGCTATTACATGTCCTTTGTGCATGGTTACTTGGTAGCCCTTCCATTTAGATTAGCTATCATGCTATTACTATGTCCCATACCTACAGGCCATATGTATCCTGTTATTGTACATACCAATAGACGATATCTGTGGTATGCATGATATGCCTGTTATGCTGTGTAGACTATCTGTCATATCTACCTATAATACTATACATTACACATATTTCACATAGTATCCCATAATGCAAAGCATACTTGCTCAGCGGGACCACCTTACATATGTCATTAATGTTATTTGCCCATACACATGCGTGCTGTGACAGTATATCAACATATACTATCCCCTGCTATGGCACGTCCTTGTTGGACATACCCTACCACTGACGGCAGGTTGTATGGCATTGTTCTGTTTAATGGCCTCATGTAGCATCCCTTCTGGTGTCTGTGCTGTGTACCTTGTGTCCCACTGCTGGACGCACAGATTCTACAAGCGTTAATATGCTCAGCAAGACATCACTACATAAATACCTTTCCCCACTTTATGCATTGCGGACACGTTTAACTAATGCAAACCAGGCTATACATACAGTAAAACTAATTAATACAGATCATGCTATACATAACCTTACATAGCGGGCGTTCTACATACATTGTTGTCGTTACGGCGTTTCGTTTCTATCTCTCTCACAATGTTTTAACTGTTATTCGGTATGAGCATGCGGTTTGAATGTCTGGCAAGTCATCCTTATATACGTCGATACCTGAAACATGTGGATTCTTCCCGCCAATTGGTGTTCCTGAGTGACTAATTACTTGCATATCAGCTGTGCAGCTACTCCATTCACCAATTTCGCGGCGACAGTGGGGTATAATTGGATTCTCCACTTGGGCGTTGCCTATTTGCCCTACCTTCGGGGAGATGGTCTGTATTGTGTTTTGTTATGAGTAACTGCAACTGCTATGCATGGAGACAAGTATAGTTTGGATTCATGTCCCCCATGGATTGTGTGTGACAGGTAGAGAATTTGGTTCAACATGTGGGTGTGCCTGTCATCCCGACGTCTGATAACGGAGTATTGCAATCAATACCTGTAACATGGCTGTTTGTTCCATTATACAACACCTGCAATTTTGCATGTCGCCTTTAATTGTGTCTCTCACACGGTATGTTGAGGGTTCTGCAGATGTAATTGACTGACTAGATGTTTGTGCTGCTATTACAGTTTGTATTGCTTTAGTTTCTAGTGTGGGGGATGTCGGCGGTTGTACGTAACATATACGGTTTGTGGGCCTTGCATTTCTACATAATCCGTATATATGTGTGTGGGCTCCATCCCTGATTAGAGAGCTAACAGTTAGTAGACTTATGTTATGGGATTGTACGTTGGGCCATTGTTAATTGGTTTCTATATCATCTGCAGGTGAGCTTGCTACTTGTATACCTCCATAATTGCAGCGATATATCAGGGGATATGTGTAGGTGACAGCTATCCCTTGTATTTCTGTCCCAGATATTTGCAGTCATTGTGGTTGTGTTGTTAAAAGAGCCTGTTTGCCATGGGTTGCCACCTTATCATATGGTCATTGTTGGACACTTGCGGGACACAAAGCGGAGTTTACAGTCCAACACGTAGCCACGGTCAGTACACAGGTAGCACATACTTTTATCCTCACTACATACCTATTGTTGTGTGACTTTGGATACTTATCATATTGCATGTAACATTTAAGTTTCTTACATACAGGCATAACTATTAAATACGATTGTTACATTATATATGGGACATATTTATGTCCTACCATCTCGGACATTTGCCCTTTGTACTGTTTTATGTCAGGACACACCTGCCCAGGGTGGGGATGTCCCTCCTACTGTGGTACAGGTAGTAACCGTATGCCTACGGCTAGCTATACCCACACCTACCATACTGGTCTGTCTCTGACTTGGCACCAACATATACATGTTGCGGACACACACACACATTACAGTCACACAGAAATGCACATGGCACCCTCAACGCACACTTACACAGACTACGGCACTCACAGACACAGTTGAACACAGTACCTACGTGGACCGCGACACCGTCAGTGGTGACTAACCGTCCCTTCATATCATCATACTATTACTCGCGGATGTACTGTTCCGGTACTGTGGTCTATCAGTCTTTCAGCCTCGTGGTTACGCATGTCGGTATGTTACACATTCCATGTTTGGCGGTATCCTATTTATTTGTACCTCCAAGATGTTATGAATGTCGTTGAACTATCTATCATATTTGCAGATATCGCTGAATCCATCTATATCACCATATATCCCTCTATTGCCCTTTCTATCTGTATTATATATATGCATATGTGTACATATATATATATATATATATATATATATATATATATATATATATATATATATATATACACATATATATCTCTGGCGGGGAACGTGACAGGCACACAGCACCACCATATGCTGTAAGACTCATGTACTGTTCAGGTGTTGGCATTCCGTGTTCCACTGGCTGTTGTGTTTACAATGTTTGAAGGCTGCCTATGTAGGAGTCACACATTGGGCCACCTATACATTACAATTTACAGGTGGTCATGTTTGTGTGCCATCCATTTTACTGTGTGTGCAGGTGGAGAGGTGTCAGTCCGTAGGGGCCTACATGGTCAGAGTATGTGCTATACGTTCCCTCTTTGCCAAGGCGTAGGCGTATTGGGCATGCCTCCGTCTGCCTACTGGGGCTGGCACATTGTGTTTATGGTCTGATTCCCTCTGTGCCTGTACTGGCCTTGGCAATTGCGGTGGGCTATGAGGGCCTTCACCATTTTGTCCCTGCTGCAGCTGCTTCCGCAGGATCATATTATGTAGCATGGCACATACTATGACGATGTGGGCACACATTCCTGGAGAGTACTGCAAGGCTCCACCAGATGTATCCAAGCACCGGAACCGTGATTTCAGCATCCCGAACACACGCTTTATGATGATTCTGGTTTGTGCGTGTGCCTCATTATGGCGTTCTTGCATGGGTGTGTGCATTTCTGATGGGAGTCATCATCCACGGCTCCAGTGCATAGCCAGCATCCCCCACGAGATGGCCATGTGGGATGTCCCCCCTGACAAATACCTAATACAGCTGTGAGGCATGCCAGATATGGGAGTCATGGTAGCTTCCAGGGCTGCCAGCACACACGTCCATGATAATGCCCTTGGCATTGCACACGACCTGGCAGTTGATGGAGTGGAATCCCTTGCGGTTTATGTAGCGCATACCCTGCTCACCAGGTGGTGACCTGATTTGTATGTGCGTGCAGTCTATCGCACCCAGTACCTCCGGGTATTGTGCCACATGGTGGAAGTGACGCATATTGCTGGCCAACTCCTCCTGAGTTCTGGGGAAGTATATCTGCTCATTGGCATGTGGTAACATGGCATCCAGGAACTGGTGTAGTACTCTGGATGCTGATGCCTGTGAGATACCCATTATATCTCCAGTTGGCCTTTGAAAGGTACCTGTGGCCAGTATTCACAGGCTTACACATACCTTCGTGTCCATTGGTATGGGTTCCCCTCTGTTGTTTCTGGTTCTCAGGCGTGGCCTGCACAGCTCCACTATTTGCTGTAAGATGTCCCTGTCCACTCTGTAATGCTCTACTATCTCCAGGTCATGTAGCCCCTGGTAGGTTACCCTTGGTCTGAACACTCTCCTTGTTTTCCGAGGCCTGCGGTGGTTGTCGGCATCATCCTCCACAACACTGTCAGTCTCTGACACATGCTGATGAATCACAGCTATGGCAGCTCCCAACATGTACATTTTAAAAGTTCCCCATGTATTTACACCTATGGTGCGGTGTTTGGGAATACACAGGTGTGTGTTGGGTGCTTTCACACTTTATACTATTGTGCTATGAACACCGATGATGTCATAGGGTGTGTATGTACATTCGTAGCTACAGGTTATGTTATGTGTTTTACTGCCGGAACTACTATTATGGTGCCTTTGGTGTTGAATTACATTTGCCTGCCGTGGATTACCTCTTGATCTTCCCTTTACATTTCTGCGCATTGCACCTACCATTTTCTGGCGTGCATCCTGCAGCCTACTTTCATTTGTACTTTCCTGGACCTGGCGTATCTTGCGTTATGTGTGCTACTGCCGGTCTGCTGTCGGTTTGCTTTGCTCTGCTGTGTCAGGTCTCCTATCTTTGCAATCCAATACCTCCCCTCCTTTCTTTGCATTCACATGCCTCCCCTATCGTGTTTTGCAGGTTTCTGCAAGCGGACTTGTCAGCTGCCGTCGATTGGCCTTCGTGGGTTGATTTGTGTTGATTGCTCATTAGTACTCCAATTACCCTACTTCCGCATTTCCTTCTTTTCTTCCCCTGACCTTCCTGTTTCTGCTATTGTTTGCAGCGCGTGCATCCAATTTCTGGGTTTTGGGCATGTTTTCATCCTCGTACACATGCGCTTTTGGCCACCATGTGTGCTCTCAGCTAAACGATTCCTCCCCGCTCCTATCCTGCAGCTTTGCTTAGGAACGGACAGGCCAGATTTGCAATGCTCCAATGTGCTTAGTGCTACGGTGGCACACCCCTCTGCTGATGTCATGTATCTCCTCTGAGCCACTCCTCAGAGTTATACCGCTGCACCGTATGGTACAACTTTCCTCCGTCGGGACATTTGCGATTCAGTATTAACTGCCTCATTTGCATGGCATTGACTACTAATTCATAGTTACCACGCCAAACACTATCGCAAGCCCTTAGCAACCCTTGCACCTTGGTTGTGGTGTTCCATGCCTACCATTGTGTGTTATGCTGTAAACCTGATTTCTATTATGTTGCGATTTTATTACATTTTTATATTATTTCTTTATGTTACAGCTTCCGCACACATGCCCTGCAGTTCTGCTGTGCATTACTGTGGACATGACATTAAATGTTGTTATTTACGTGTTGTGCATATTTTCTTATGCCATTGGCTGTGTATTTCGCCATTGGCATATGTTCACATTGTGATACCTGGGTCTGGCCCTCTTCCATAGCTCCGATGTTCTGTTTGAGAAAATGTAAACCGTGTTTTTTGGTTTACATTTCCTTGGGCTTACGCTACGCCTGCACCACTTCATGAATTGCTATATGCCAACACTGCACATGGGGTGATTTGCAAACTTACGCCGGGGGCTGCACAGATCTGGTGTACGCTGGCAGTGCACGTGGAATTGGATCGTACCTGAATCGCTCGGCGGCCATATTTGGCGTTATAACGCCTACGCTATGTGTGCGCCTGGCAAGTATTTTCTGTAGAAGATGAAGCAGAAGTTTATGTAGTACAGTCCGGGAAAAAGGGCAAGAGAAATGCCCAAGGAAACAAACAATCTGATCAGCGATCAGAGGACTTTGAAGGGCAAAAGAAAAGGGGTGAATGTTTTAAATGCGGTAAAAAGGGACACTTGGCAAGGGATTGCAAGAAAAACAAGAAGGCAACCACGGAAGACAAGGAGGGTGAGGACTGACTATATGATAGTCAGGAATCACTAGAAGGGGATAGCAGAGAAGGGACAAATGAAAATGTGATAGAGGGAGTAGAGAATGTGACAGAAGAAATAGAGGAAGTGCAGAAAGTCACGGATAGTGAAGAAAATTAAATATTAGATTTGGCTTTATTGAGCTTAGAGCTCTATTTAGCAGACACAAAACCAGAAGTTACACTCCTGGTAGAAGGGAGGGAAGTCAGATTCTTGTGTGACTCAGGGACATCACGGACCCTGATACATTCCTCCAAACTGCCAGAAAACTCAGAGTCACCTGATTACATATTAGTGAAAGCAGCTAATGGACAGCTGTATCGGGAGCCCCTCTCCCATAATATTGTGATAACTGATCCTGTTTCAGGATTGACCCAGAAAAGCAAAATAGTTGTTTCTGCAAAATGCCCAGTAAACCTCTTGGGCAGAGACCTTATGCAGCTATTTGGTATAGCAGTAATTCTGACTATGCAGGGTATGGAAGCACAGCGACAAATTGATACCTTTGCAGTGCAAACGGTGGGTGAAATGTTTTATTGGTACAGCCAGGACTTAGTTACGACTGGTACAGGGGCAGTGACCGAAGAGTTGATGAACGTAGCCATCAGCAAGTTCCCCTCCCTTGACATTGATAGACAACATTTGTTGCACTGTACTCTGTATTATTGTAACACACCAGGACCTGATAAGGAATATGAGCAAGAATTGTTTAAAAATTGTGCAAACAGATTGATATTACGAAATCTGTACTGGGACACAGAAGGGAACAGTGTAGCCAGCTGTTCATTGCCCCAGGAGTTCTTTGCACTTTTTAAATCTAATCAATTACCACATGTTAGCTTAACTAAGGACAAAAATGTAAAATGGGTAGACTTGGGAGAAAAAGTCACGAGATGGGAAAAACAGACAGAGTTAGAACTGTCAGAACAGGGAATACAAATGCAGAAGTTGAATTGGATAACTCAAACCCACCCAGCTGTACACTTGCAGTCTAGCAAGGACAGCTGATTAGCACTCCTATTAAAGGAGGAAGAGAATGCCTTACAGAATATACCAGAAACTCTCTGGTCAACAGGAAAATCAGATGTAGGACTAATTTGTACAGCAGGACCAGTTACTATAATGCCAAAGTCAGCATTTAGACCACAAAAAAGACAGTATCCTTAAGAAAAGATGCAGAGGTAGGAATCAAACCTATTGTAGCAGCCTTACTTAAGGAAGGGGTACTGGTGGAATCTCCTGATTCACCATGTAACACACCCTTATTTCCTGTTAAGAAAGCGAATGTAGAGTGGCGTATGGTCCAAGATTTACAAGCTGTAAATGACGCAGTAATACCAAGGGCACCTACTGTGCCAGACCCACATACCCTGTTAAATGATTTAAAACCTCAACAGAAATATTTTTCTGTGGTAGATATCAGCAATGCGTTCTTCTCGATACCGATACACCCTGACAGTCAGTATTCGTTTGCATTCACATTTCAGGGGAAAAGGTATACATATACGCGACTACCACAAGGGTATTGTGAAAGTCCAACAATGTTCTCACAAGAAATGGCAAGTAACTTGGCGGGATTTACCCCACCAAGAGGTAGCCAGATTTTACTTTATGTTGATGATATCCTGCTGGTGGCCCCCACCCAGCAAGATTGTAAAGAAGATACCATAGCACTATTACAATTTTTAGCCACTGAAGGACATAAAGTAAACAAAAATAAACTGCAGCTTTGGAAAAAACAAGTTAAATACCTAGGATATGTAATATCCAAGGAAGGTAGGACATTAGATGAGGACAGAAAAGTAGCGATTTTGCAAGCACCAAAACCCACTACCAAGAAGGAAATGATGTCCTTCCTGGGTACGACTAATTTTTGTCGGAGCTGGATTCCAAACTATGCCTTGGAATCTGTACCGTTGACTAACCTGATTTATAAAAAGCCTATGGCAGCACAGGATTTGTTACAATGGACACCAGAAGCAGAATTTGCTTTCTGCAAACTGAAACAGTTAATAGCGTCCTCATTAGTTTTGGGATTGCCAAACTACCATAAACGTTTTTTCCAAACTGTAGATTGTAAGCAAGGTTATATGACATCAGTGTTAACACAGCAGCATGGGGACCAGCAATGCCCTATTGCTTATTATTCATCACAACTGGACCCAGTGGCATGATCTTTACATCACTGTGTACAAGCAGTAGTTGCAGCTGCAATGGCAGTACAGTCTTCGGCCTCAGTAGTTTTGTTCCACCATCTCACATTGAGAGTGCCTCATGCAGTTGCGATTATTTTACTGTGAGGGAAGGTAGCATATCTTTCCCCTGCTAGGCATCTTTCCTGTATGACTATATTGTTGAGCCAACCTCATATGACAATTGAGCGATGTACGACTTTGAACCCTTCTACCTTGCTCCCAACCCCTGCAGATGGCACACCACACAGCTGCCTGCAGGTGATTGAGCAAAAGACACTGCCTAGAAAAGATCTCACGGATGTCCCCTTGGATGATGCTGAGGTGACATACTACGTAGATGGCTCGTGCAAAAGGGGTCCTGCAGGACAGAACCTAGTAGTATATGCAGTAGTTTCTGATACTGACATTATAGAAGCGAAATCTTTACCACACAATTTATCTGCACAGGCAGCAGAATTGATTGCCTTGACACGGGCATGTACCTTAGCAAAGGGTAAATGTGTGAACATTTTTACTGACAGCCAGTACGGTTTTTCTACTGTACATGTTTTTGCGCAACCGTGGAAAAATCGAGGAATTATAACATCTACTGGCAAACCAATCAATCATGCACAGTTTATTTTAGATCTTTTATAATCTATTCAGTTACCTCAGAAAGTAGCTATTTGTAAATGCACAGCTCATACCAAGCATCAGGACAAGATTTCAAAAGGTAATGCGAGAGCTGATACAGCTGCAAAGCAGGCAGCTTCAGAAGTATTTCTTTTGAATGAGAAATTACAACCCTCTCAGATTTTAGACTTAGAAATGTTAAAGACAATGCAGACACTTACTTAGCAAGTTGAAAAACAAAGATGGGTAAAACGAGGAGCAATTCTCGAAAAGGGGCTGTACATCTATAAAGAAGGGAAACCGATACTGCCGTCTAATTTATTTAGATATGCAGCTTTGTTGAGCCATGGGCAGTGCCATGTCTCAACAGGGGGGATGGTACAGCTGGTGAACCAAGTGTTCATGACATATGGATTCTCAAACTACTCTAAAAAATTCTGCTCGGTATGCCATGTTTGTAATAAACATCATGCACAAGGGGCATTAAAGCCCAAGCAAGGGAGTTTCCCTACACCACCGTATCCATTTCATACTATCTGTATGGATTTTATAGAATTGAATAAATGAAAAAATAAGAAGTATTGCCTTGTCATTGTAGATATGTTTTCCAGATGGGTGGAAGCCTTTCCGACTAAAAATCCAGACGTGGCAACTGTGGCCAAAGTTCTTGTTAAAGAAATCATCCCTAGATTCGGCATTCTGGAAAGGATCTACAGTGACAACGGCACACACTTCGTAAACCAGACCACACAACAGTTAAGTAGACATTTTGGTATTTCTTTAAAAAATCCTTGTCCGTATCACCCACAATCTGCAGGGCTAATAGAGAGGCATAATGGGATTTTAAAGAATAAGCTAAGGAAGTTAATAGTAGAAACACAGAGAAATTGGGTGTACTGTCTGCCCCTGGCACTGTTGAGCATGAGAACTGTTCCGAATGCAAAAGGATTGACTCCTTTTGAAAAATTATTTGGAAGGGCTTAGTATATACCTCAGTGGAAATCTCTCATACCCACAGACCAGGAAGCTGACAGTACACTAGCTGAGTATATGCGAAACTTGTTAAATTCTAAACATTTGTTGCAGTCAAATTCTGTTTCAGATAAAGAACGAACCAGACCGTCAGAAGTGGCAGTGTCCCCTGGTACCTGGATTTGGGTGAAGACAGTAAAGAAAAAGAATTGGGCGTCACCAAAGTGGGAAGGTTCATATCAAGTGCTTCTGTTGACACCCACTGCAGTCAAAATTGCGGCTCCTGGATCCACCTGACGCACTGTAAATTAGTCAAAAACTTTGAACTGGACAAAAATCTTGTCACATGCCAAGAATAAAAATGATAGAGTCCAGAAGAAACAGGAATGCAGAACATCCTTTTCCTCAGACGTATTGCATAATCATCCTGTTAACTGTACTAGTGACAATAATTTTTTTGCTGTGGCCTTTCCTTTTTCCAGCCACACAGACTGAACTGAATAAACGTGAAGCATTACTCCTAGACTGGCATCCAAACTTTAACACTTAATAGGCAATTAAATATGTGTATGCTGAGACTTTCAATGTTTCGAATTGCTGGATTTGCACAGCTTTGCCGACAGCATACGGGGGGTTATTAATGACTACAGTCCCCCTAGGGGTCAATGAGACCTGGGAGAACTTGATTTATGATACCTCAACCATTACATCACAAGACAAAATAGCATTGCACTTGTCTGTTCCACAAAAGGGAACTGTGTGTTTTTATAAAAATTATACTGTTCAGGTGGGTTGGAGCAATTGCAATGTGACTGTTCCTTATAAATGTTACACTAAAGGTAACAATGTAGATCTTTATTGTAATACAAACTATGATTCATTTCTTGGATTGATGCACAAAACAATTGATGAAGTAAAACATAATTCTGTTCTTTATAAGCAACTGTCTATAATTGATAGAAAAATGTTTCATGCAGGGCGAGTGTATATTCATAGCAAGGTTACTACTAAAGTAGAGGACTGTTATTTTGTGTGTGGCAGAAAAGCATACAAATGGTTACCTGAGAATTGGTCCGGCAGTTGTTTTTTGGGTTACCTGGTTCCGGCCATACGACACACTGCAGTTTTGTCTTGAGGGAAAATTTGAAATGTCCAAGAGGTCATCAAGAAACCTCTAAATCCAGTGGGACAAATCTATGCACGTTGGAAAGACCATCATTCCATAGGCAAAGGACTGACACATATGAACTTGAGTGATAGCGTTATATCCTGGGCAGGCATATTACCAGCATATGGAGCAGTGAAATCGATCTGGGAGCTGAGAAAACTGTCAAAACTCCTTGAAGTAATGAGCAACACAAATTTTTCCGCTCTCGAATTGGTGACTGATGAACTGAATGCTATGAGAACTGTAGTACTTCAAAACCGCATGGCTCTCGACTTCACCCTAGTGGCAAGCGGTGGTACTTGCGCTTTAATCCAAGAAGAATGCTGTTCGTATATTCTTGACCATAAACACGAGATAGACAATCATCTTGAGGTAATTCAGCAAGTGTCGGCCATGACCAAACCAGGCCCAAACCCACTGACGGACTTTTTCCAGAAATGGTTTGGGGGTGGGGTACCATCCTAATGAACATCCTGATTGCCATTTGTGTAGGAATGCTCCTATTGGGAGTATGTGTTTGTTGTGGTATCCCCTGCATGAAAAGACTGATTAAAGACTTTTTAGACATGTCAGCTTCTGAAACCTTATATCAAAGTACTGAGTTTGAAGAACTGTTAAAAGATTGAAAATGCTTTCATAAGTTTAAACTGAATGACTCTCTTAACTGCAAATCCTGAGTGGGAAGAGGTTAGGAGAAGAAAACAAACTATTTATGCTTATTTTGAAAGTAGAATAAAAGTATTAATAGGGGGGAAATGTCAGAAAAATATGTTTTAATGTGTGTATTAGTAATATGCTTAGTGAATTTAGAGCTTGAAAAGGGTTAACACATTTATTCTATTTCATACTGCATAAATCTGTACAAACTGCAGATGCTTTCTGACCTTGTATTGTTAGCTAAAATCATTGCTTGTGCCTTGGAAATTTACTGAGAAGCAGATGATTCCTGCTTATGTTAGGAAAATAATGAATAGAACAATACTACTTGTATGAAACTTAGACAAGGAGTTCCGCTTGTGCTGTGAGAAAATACACAGCTGTAGACGCTATAGATAATTAGGACAAAGCCTGCTTGAAAATATGAACTGCAATCAGCATTTGCTTGTATCTGAGTTAGAAAAGTACCTTGAAATGTAACACTGTACAATAGAAGCTTGTAAACAGATTAGTGCCCACCAAGGCCACGTTGTTTTTCTCAAAAAGTTTCTCACAAATCTAGTCATGTCAGCAGAAAATTTGAGTAACATCTGCTGTAGAACAATACTGAAAGTTGTGATTGATTACGTCAGCCATAGAAGGACATGTCTTGTAAAACAGTATAAGACTAGCATGTTTCCTGTTAGTAGCTAGACAAATCCTTGTATTTGCATATTGTTGTCTCCTTGCAGCAAGTTATTAAATGTGCCTTAACTGAACCTTACATGTATTGGTCTTTGAAGTTTTTTCCTTTGACACATACTTGGTCAAACATTGAAAGTGACGTTACCAGATGGAGAAATATCAACATGGCCCTACTCTCTAAAGCTAGTGTAGTCAAAATTAATATTTTACCTAGAATTCTCTTCCAGCTCAATGCCACTTTCTCAATCATTCCTGAAAAAGTCTTTATTAATATAGAAAAAGTCATATCTAAATTTATGTGACACCTTAAATCCATTAGAATCAAATATAGCAAACTCTCTTTTAACAAAGGATAAAGGTGGCCTGGGGTTGCCAGACTTCAAACTATATTATCATATAATTACATCTTGTAGGCTGATTCAAATAATAAATTATAACCCTAGTTTATGTTGCTGGTCACCCCAATGGATTGAAATCTGGTATAATCAACTTAAATCTTTAGACATAAACCCTAAATCTCTCACTTTCTTAAGCTTAAATCCAAAAGATCCTTACACTAGCAAATTACACCCACTTATCAAACATATGATATTAACTACCCAAAATTTATTCATATTTGTGCAACTCTTTGATGTCCTTGCTCTCATACAACCAATACATCTAAATCCTAATCTATTAATTAACAACCAACCAATAAACTTAACAAACTTCCCTTTAATAAAGGATTTCACACTATGGGAAATACGCAAATGGCAGATAACTGATATTACAGAATTAAGACCGAAGCATGAACTCCCAAAGAAATATGATACCATTCTCAAATTAATCCTCTATTTAATCAATACTAAGATAACCTCCAATAAATTTAACCCACAGGATATTAATACAGCTACTATAGTTCTTAGAAACCTAGCAACCAAAAACAAAACATTTCTACGATGTATAAAATAACAACAACCATAAAATATAAGGATTCCCTCATATTCTCAACCTACTGGCAGGAGAAATCTCAAATGATTTCTGATGAAAATAAAAAGCTGGCCATTGAAAATACTATCAAATGTATTCCATACGAGTGTTTATTGTACACACAGCTAATGATCAACAATAATGCAAATTATACACCATCAATTCTTAATAAGTTCAACCCAAAATACTCGGCAAACTGTCCACACTCACCAAACCAAATTGCGGATTCTTTACATGTTTTTTGGGGATGTAAGAAAGCCCACAACTTATGGTGTTCCTTAAGGGCAAGACTAGAAAAGATGGGATATGAAAAGTCCATCCTTTCTTGGGAGACAACTATCTTACATATTACTACAACCAAACTTCCTAAAATCTTGAAACATATCTTTATCACTATCTGTGCCCTTATTAAATTTTACATCACCAAAAACTGGACTGATAAATCTTTACTTTCATGGGAAGATTTTTGTAAGTTAGCTTTTAAATATAATTCCTCCCATAAATTAGTGTATGCTGCTACAAAGCAAAAACAATATTAAAGTAAATTCCGGGTTTACCTGCTGGACTTAATCTTCAAGAATTAAAAACTGATGACATTCCAGCTTACTCAGTTTTAACTCTGAAACCAACTTGTACAATATAAACTACCTTTTTCATTATCTTATCAGACAAATAAATGTCTTGATAACTCATCCAGACATTACAATAAGTCTTTATAATTCACCCTCATACCCTAATGTACTATGCCCCTTCCATTTTATTATGTCTATTAGCTGCTAAACTAAAGCCCCCAGATGTGACTTCTATTGTATATAATGTACATTGTTCTTAGTTCTATTGTGTTTTTTTTTCTTTTTGTAAATGCTTGCTTTTTTGCTAGTGTTTAAACTGCTCTAAGTAATATGAGATACATTGTTTTTAACACTGCTGTTCTACTTTTCTTTTGATATCTTGTATTACTAAAATCCCCAAAAATATTTTTTGGAAAAAAAAAATTGACAGGAAACAGATGATATGGTAAATATAAACTCTCCATATTTGTAGGAAGGTATGCTCCAGTATCATAAATGAAATTATAGTACATCTCAAAATAATGCAGAATAGGCAATGCCAAGGCACTACACTTTTTTGTGTTCTTAGATATCCAACCTGGAAAAAAGTCAAATGCTCCAAAACTGGCAAGTACAGGCCAGTAAGATCCTCCTGCTTTGACACTTCATGGAGAGGAATTCATTTAATGTGTTTATATTTTAAAGAACTCAGAGCACCAGCAATTTCTGTGAGCTCATTCTTAATCAGTTTAAATGGTGACAGAATATTTAATGCAGGGAAGAAGTTAAAGACAAACAGCTAATTACACTCCTTTACAAAGATGTTGTCAGTACTAGACATTGTCGCCAGCTTTGGTGGCTGATCTCGGTGTCACACTATTTGTACTAACTAAGAACTGCAGCCATTGTTCCTGTCACTTATATATACTTCTACTTCTTAGTGGATTGAACATAGTTGCCTGCAAGTATCACTAATTCTTCCAAAAGGTTCCATCCATTATCAGGACAGTGAAAGCTGCATGTTATTAAAATGGTTTTAGATTATTGTCAGGGGTTGTGTGAAATCCTATGAAGCATCACCTAAACCACATACAGAAATTTGCCTTTTGTATTGAGGAAGGACTGGAAATTAAAGTCATAGACAGTTTTCAGATTATCAAGCAAATATTTCCTGTCAATTTTCCTATTTCATGTTATACTTTGGCAAAACCTTCATGAAGGTAGTAATTGCCAATCGTCAGAAGACCCTCTTGCCCTGCCTTACAAGGCAGATGATCACAGCATTGTTCTATTTGTCAAGAGGGTGTAGCATTTATGATTTAGCTAGTTAATGGGGATGTGGAACATACTGATGGTCATTTCATTCTGCAAGCTCTTCCTATTTAGACATCACAGTTTTAATGTCCTTTCCTGAAATCGTGCAAGGTAATGTCTATAAATAATATTAATATACTCTGTCACTTGTGGTGTCCTGTATAGTATAGGTAAATATCAATCACTACGCAAAGTTTCCTTTCTATAAGGGCTGCATGTGTAGATGTTTTTATTCTGGCAAATTGGCGGACAAATGTGTCAGCAGCTGTCCATTTTTGTGGATCTGAAGCATCCAGTTCTTTTGGGGGATGTAGTCACAGACACTCTCACACTACCCTGTTTTACATACTTTAGTTGTTTAATTTGTTTAAGGCTCTTGTCTATTACATGATGGATTTATGAGTTGATTGCTAAGCCACTTTACAGCTTGTCATTCATCCTATTTGTGGATGTGTATGCTGGCTTTATTTCTATAAATTGCTGCTCTTTCTCCTTGATTGATACTGTAAATTGATTATAAAAAAAATATTTGGTAAGGTGCTATTTCAAATATTAAGTTTGAATTGTGTGGCTGTAATTATGGTTAGTAAAAGATTTAGCAGTGCAAGACTACAACATTTTATTTGACCTCAGCTAAAATTAAAATCATATAATTGAACAAAGTTATTTGTGGAGAAAATTTTGCATGTTTTAAACATGTCCTGAGCGATCTTTATACCACAAAAAGGTGAAATGTAGACAATTCCAAAAAGTAACTCAGTGTGTTACAACTGTTAACTGGACCATAATCCATCTGGAATCATTGTCATCCTGGGGTATGTTACTAGATGTCGCTGTTTCACAACAATTTTGTAAGCATAAAATTATACCTATTTCTACTCTTTTGGCAGGCTGGTTAGTTTTAATCATATCAAGCACATGAAATCCTATCCGTTGCTCATCCTATCTTCTGCCAAACTTTAATTTTGAGCTTTATATGAAGAAGGACAAAGGCCAATTTTCAGCCATGGTTCAGTTACTCACAGAACATCAGTGTTCCTCTTAACATTCAAGTCTTAAAAACCTCCCATTTCTTACTAATTTTGTTCATATTTAAGTGTGTGGCTTTCAATTCTGTGAGTGAAACAACTGACAAATTTGAACCAATCTATACAGCAGTGTATAGGCATTATGAGCTTGTATGGTTTAGAGACAAACCGAGCCAAAACTGAGTTTTAAGTGTGTGCCATCCTTTGCATGAGTTTGCAAGGCCCTATGCTCACTTCCTTGGAGCTCTACAATGCTTTTTAAGTACTTGAGATCCATCTAGAGCCATCCAGGTTAAGATCAAACTATTTTCTTGCTTTAATGTTTTTGCACTTGCTTTATGCAGTTTTTTTGGCCATTTTTTAAAGCATTTATTCAGTATTGTAACACAAATCATCACTTCTCTGTTTGTTGGATTTTTCTAGTCCTGTTTGTCTCTACATCTTCTTGCAGAAGGTGAACTAGCCAGGGGCTTATATGTTTGGTACTGTTTTTTTGTTTAATTTGCACCTGAAAATTACTTTTGCTGTGCTTTTATATTAAGACATTGCAGGGTTATCCATCTTGTAGCAGAAGGTCAGAAACACAAAATATTGCATTTTGGATGGTCCCACTGGTATTAATGACAAACAACAAATGATCCCAAAATTAGTGAACAATTAAAAAGTCACAAACAGTACATGAAAAACTTATAAAAAGTTTTGCATATGCTTTCGTCCTTCAGACAAACAGGACTTCATCAAATCAAATTATCTAAAATGTGTAAGAGGTATCTCTCTCTCTCTCTCTCTATATATATATATATATATATATATGTGTGTGTGTGTGTGTGTGTGTGTGTGTGTGTGTGTGTGTGTGTGTGTGTGTGTGTGTGTGTGTGTGTATATTATATGTACGTATATAGATAGATACACAAATTACAACCCCACTGCTGATTAGAAACAAGTGAGGGACATTAATAAAGTAATTAGTAAGGAAGCAGTCAGGTTCTCCAATTAATAAAACAACAAAAATGAAATGATAAAAACAGGGAAATATGAATGCTTACCTTTATTTTAGTAGCTGTCACCTACTCTCACAAAAAAGTTTAAAGTCAGTTTGACTTGCCAGAATGATTTCAGAGAAGGAATCCTTTTTAGAGGAAAAGAAGAAATTGGAATGTATGTTTATGGATAGAAGCTATCCTGAGACCTTCTTGAAATGGATTACTGATGAGGCTGAATATCGATGGGTGACAATTATAAACCCCTATTAGGGATGGGCTTTGAAGTTATTACTCTGAATGACAATCTTAATACTCCACCTTTGCAGCCCCTCTGTAACTCTATTGCCTCTGCTCCTTTCAGTAGGGCTTTAATCCTTCAGTGCAACTCAGTGTCTCGAGCAATTAGAAATATATTTAGAAAGAACTGGAATATTTTAATCTGATTCTGTTGTGGATACTGTGGGATAGGAATAATTCTTTGTCTACAAGAGAGCCAATGTTAAGCACCTTGTTGGGGGGGGGTGTCCCATCATGGTCAAGCTGGTGATTCAACAAAGGCTACTAGGAAATGTGGAGCTTGCAATCAGTGCAAATTTATTTATAAGTGTAGCAACTTGATACTACAAAAAAAAACTTGGAGACACAGGTTTTCCTATATAAAGGTAGTTATAACACCAAGGGTTTGATTAACCTTGCCAAGTGTTCTGATTGAGCAGTTTTTATATGGACAAAATGGAGCACTGATGTGATAATTTTAGGCAGTTTTTATTTTCATTTTGGAATAGATGGACCGTAAACAATGGGAACGATCATAAGAAACTACTATCAAATATATGTTGTTAGTGCAGTAGCTTAGGCTGAATGCCACTAATAAACCATATTTCAATTGTGTCTTTTCTCAAGTTGAGGACGGCTAAGTTATAACAATAGTCTTTATAGTTTCGTGTATAAAAAGTATTTTTTCCTTGTTTTTATCAGTTTCATTTTTTGTTGTGTTTCAATAAGCATGATCAGCTTTGTACTGTGTTACCAGATAGGTTGGGTTGACTTTATTAATTAGAAAAACTGATTGTTTCCTTAGTAATTAATTTATTAATTGGAGAAGCTGATTGGTTCTTCACTTGTTTCTAATCAGCATTGCAGTTTCACTTTGTAGACATATATATACTTCTTACACATTTTAGATACTTTGTTTTGATGAAGTCCTGTTCATTTGAAGGACCATACTTTTTTGTTTTTAAGTTTTCCATGTACTATTTTCTGACTTTTTAATCATTCATTAAATTTTGGGAGCAAAAGAACATTTATTGTCTGTCATTAATACCACTGGGATCATCCACAGTGGAATCTTTTATGTTTCTGGTTTTGACTTTCCACCATGTTGCTGTTTTTGTGGTTGCAGCAGAAGGTGTTTGCCTGATCTCCTTGAATTGGGAAGCACTCCAGGGAGCTCAACATGTGGTCATTTATTGTTTAGAGGTCTTAGGAGTTCATCTTCAGGGTTTTTTCTCTGCTATAAATCAGCCTTGTTTGCACAGAGATGTCCACTGTGCAGAGGCGGTTAACAGTGCCTTGAATAGGATCAAATGCCTAGATGGTAAAATTTACTTATAAACTTAGGATTAGGTCCAAACCTGTTAGGCAACATGGCATTGCATAGAATTAAGCTTACAGCAGTTGTCTTGTTCATCAAATAGCACTACCATATCCTAGCAAAATATAACATTTTCACTTAACCCCAGAAACTAGTTTGAGTATAACATTACCATATCCTAGCACAGTATAGCATCTTGCCCTTAACCCATGAAACTTCCTTAGAAGATGCCTGTTAAAACCCAATCCTTAATCCTAGACAGTTAATACTATTACAGGACTTGGCAACATGGATATGCAATTTTTAATGCCTCTGTGACCAGAGTGGTAGATATCTGCATCCTAAGGCAGTGTAGTAGTTGCCTCATGTTCTCAGGCAACTGGTTAATCATTAGGAAAAATAACACAGTATGTGATAGATGTAAACACACATCTTCCTTGTAGCAAAAATTTCACATAAAAACGGGATTTGTGCCTCTTATGATGAGACACTTAAAAGAAATCTTCCCAAATCTCAAAGATCGCCGAAGTCCACTAATGCAACACTGCTCTTCAGAACTCACTAAAACACAAACCAAAAGAAACATCAAACATCTCATATAAGTCTACACCCAATGGTCTCCCCAAGAGCAAAGCCCATAAGGCAGCCATATACTTTACCTAATACTCTTGTCCTTGGGAACTCTATTGTGCAACATACAGGTATCCCACTCACCAGGTTAGACAAGGATAAGATAATGATTAGTTGCCTATCTGGAGCCAGGATCAATAATATCACACGTATATTCAGGTCACAACAATCCAGGTACCAATATTATTCTGTCATAGTCCGTGTGGGTGTAAATGAGCTGAGATGTACTTCACTAGACTATAGGAAAAGAGAAATAATGGATCTCTTTGAGTATGTGTTACAGATGGGTAGAAGCTTTGCACTGAGCAGCATTCTGCCTTCACCAAGAATGATGCCACAGTCTGAACATAAAATGATTAATTTTAATAATTGTCTTATTTTATAGTGTAACTCTAGGGGAATCCAATATTTGTCAGCATGGGAGTGCATGGTCAACAGACCATACTAATTTTTCAAGGATGGTTTGCACCTGTTTACCCTAGGCTTTTGGATATTGGCTAAAACTTTATCTACCCCCAAATTCTTTTTAGGCAATGCCAAAAAGACAAAATTACCAACCAAGTGAAAAAGTCTCTAAGCAACCTTAAGATGGTACTGCTGAATGCTAAGAGCTTAAACAAAAAACTCCACATCATTCAAGCCTTCCTCTCCTCTGGAGAATGTAGATATCCGTGCCAGGACTGACACGATTTAAAACTGTAGAAAGTACTCCAGCAGTACAAGGCTACAGAGCATCAACTCATATAGATCAACAACAGCCCAGACTGTAGACAAACATGGAGCTGTCTCCATCTATGTCCGCAACAAGCATACCTCCAGGTTGATTAAACAGGATGATGACATGAAGCTCATTCGCATGTAGGTCACCATAGATAAGGTCCCTCATCATATCATGGCTAGCTACAGGCATCAGCTATGCCCCTAGAGCCTCAAAAATCTTACCTAAACCTACTATAGGCACTCACCATCCAACCAAAAACCCTATTCATGGGTGACTTTAACCACCCTACTACAAACTGTGACATTTACACTGACTCAGACTCACAGGCACAATGCTTCCTAGACTTTATTAATAGAAACACCCACGGATAGTGTATGCTTCAACCAGAAGTGCAAACATAGTGGATCTAGTACTCACCAAAATGACATTGTTTTAGGAGTCCCCATGTCATGTTCTCACTAGTGAGGTCAGATCACAAAACAGCTCCTTTGTAGTAAACACCAAATAGAAAACATAGCTAAACCTGTAACAGGAGCTATTCTAAGGCAAACTACATCCATATAACGTCAAGGTTCTCTTTAATCCCAAGACCACAGGTACCTATGCAGAACTATTCACAGAGTCTATACAAACATGCAAATGAATACATAGAGGCTTCCTTACATACCAGAAGGAAACTGAAAACAAACACTTACAACAAACACCATTGGTGGAATTCTTACCTAAACAGGGTAAAAGTAAAACAAAAAAACTCATGGCCAAAATCAGGAATAGCAACTCGCTTAAAAACAAATACTCTGTTATACTCTGTTATACAATTAAACAAGAAACTAAGAGGTCTAATTAAATACAGTAAGGCTAACTACAAGGTCAGGATAGCCTCGCAGGCTAAGGACAATCACAAGGCTTCTTTAGCTATGTCTGAAACCTTAAAGGTAACAAACATCAGTGTGCTGAACTGGTGGTGAATGGTACCACATTTACCAATCAGGGTAAAACAGCAAATCTACTGGCTGATAAAGTTAGTTCAAACTTCACCTCACTCCCTCCAGCTCCTCCTGATGAAAGCCCCTCCAGCATACTTCCCCTAACTATTAGCAGGGACCAAGTGCTGTCAGAATTCACTTACACCAATAATAGTACCTGTATGGGTCCCAACAACACTCCTGGCTGCCTCCTGAACAGTCTAAAACCCAGCCTATCAGAACCACATAATGCACTCTTCAAATACAGCCTCGAAGCAGGCTACATTCCAAGTGAGTGGAGGACTGCATCAGTCATTCTCATCCACAAAGGTGGGCCATCAACTGACCAAGGGAAGTACAGCTCTATCAGTTTAACGAGCCTATTTTGCAAAGCCATGGAAAGATTTATCATGGAAATGATAAATGAGGACATTGGCAACCTACAGTCACTGGACCCAACCTAATCTGGCTTTGTCAAGGGAAGGCTTTGCCTACTTAACATGGTAGACCTCTTTGAGAGAGATTACAAGGCAATGGATGAGGGTAAAAAAGTGCATACTGCATATCTTGACCTGACAAAGGTATTCGATACACTACCCTACTCAGGCACTGTTCAAAAGCTCTCAGAGCTAGGCATAAAAACCTATATAAATTGCTGGACTGCCAGATGGATCACAGATTGGGCCCAAGAAGTCAAAATCAGGGAGACCACCTCCACAAAAATACCAGTCACCAGCAGAGAACCCCAGGGCTCTGTGCTTGGCCTCCTGATGTTTAGCATCTACTTCTCAAAAGTCAAAGCTAACATTCAAGGCCTCTGGCTAACCAAGTTAAGCAGATGACTGTAAATTGGACACCAGCATCTTCCAATGGGGGTTAACATAGACAAATGGCTGGTGTCAAAGCCATGTCCTAAAACTGAATACCAAAAATGCATTGTAATGCCCTTTCAGAAATTGTCAGCCCAAATTAATTACTCCATTGATAAAACACCCATAAGATTCAACTCAGTAATAAAAGATCTGGGAGCATATGTAGATAGCAATCTGTTCTTTGTCCAACATGTAGTTAGTTAGTTATCACCTATAAAATTCTCCATTACCCTAATAATACACCAATACTTAATAACCTTGTCACCCCTTACAGGAATCTTACTTCCCTCTGCTCAGCAAACAAACTGCTAGTCACTACTCTCAAATCACACAATAAAGCTGGTGACTCCTTGTTTACAAATGTTGTTGGCTCTTACTGGAATAAACTTCCCATAGAACTGACCTCCCTAGGCTCATCAAAACGTTTCAAGAAACAACTAAGGTATAATTTCAAATCCAGCTGGCTATGCCCTTGCTCTAATCCTGACTGACTTCAGTACCCAACTCTCTTTACAGCTCTCTCCATTACTTCTCTACTTGTCTCTACTACTTGTATCACTCCTCCTCTGTAGCTCACCTTATATCCACTTAGATATTACTTTTCCTATAACATCTCTTCTCTTTACTCAATACACCTCTGGATCCTGTCATCTACCCTCTCACTTAAACCTACACTTTGCTCCCTGCTGTGCAATTCTATTTCTTAAAACTGGTGCCCTGGCACAAATGTATTATCATAACTGTTAATACTATATAGTATAGACCTTTGTATGTGCTACCTCTTTCTTTCTTTTCAAAATTACTACTCCTGCTTTTGCTAATAATATGGGATTAGGAATTCTACACAGTATTTAGTATTTTAAGTATTTTACATTTCTGTAAAAATGATGTAATTTAAGAACTGTACATTTCTGTAAAAATGCTTCTGTATTGTTAATATCCTACATTCAATTAGTTCCTTGATCCTTATAAGTTGTATCTTACAGTGATGTATTTTATGTAATGTACCAGTATATAGTGGAGCTTTTCTCCTCGGGCCTCTGCTGAAAATGGACATGTATCCAGCCAGACTAGCCCGGTCAACAAATGTAAAATAAAATAAATAAAAATAAAAAATGTAGCTAAGATAGTAAGAGAATCATTATTTGTCAACCAACTTATACATAAGACTATGGCATCAATGTCCATGGAAGTTATACTACCAGTCTACTTGGCTCTTATCAGACCTATCACTAAGTACAACACCCTCTTTGGTATGCACATAACCAGGCACTTCCAACAGTTAGAATGCTCACCAGGAGAATTCAGGGCATCAATACTCTGTCCTATAATGATTGCCTAAAGGCTCCATCTCTGTATTCAGTCTCCTACATGTTACTGAGAGGGCATCTTTGTCTGGCTTACAGGGCATCCTCTGATCCAGCCCTGCCAGATCTGTTGCACATGTGCAAAATCAACACCACCAGAAGAGTGCTTGTTTGACTTGCTTGCTGCACTCTGCCTGAATACTGCTGATCTCTGTCTGCATTTTATTTTGAAGTTTTTTTTTTCATTTAAGGTTTGGTTACTTCTATTTTTTATCTTTTTCTTATATTATATTTGTTTTGTTTTTAAGTTTTCTGTTCTGTTGGAGGTTTAAGAGGTCTTGGTTAGGGTCAATAAAGTTAGGAAAGAATTCTGTTGCAAGCAGTGAATAACATTAGCTAATTAGTGGGAGGAGCTGAACAATGGCATTCCTCATTTAACTTGAATTATTTGGAGGCATCTCTATTTAGTTAAAGTGCTTGTTTGACTTGCTTCCTGTACTCTGCCTGAATATTGTTGATCTCTGTCTACATTTTATTTTGAATCAAAGTTTTTCATTTATGTCTTGGTTACTTCTATTTTTTATCTTTTTCTTACGTCAGTTGTTTTGTTTTAAGTTTTCTGTTCTGCTGGAGTTTTAAGAGGTCTTGACTTGGGTCAGTTAGAAATGTTAGTAAAGGATTCCTTTGCAAGCAGTGAATAACATCAGCTAATTAGTGGGAGGAGCTGATAAATAGCAGTCATCATTTAGCTTGACTGTTTGTTTGGCTTGATTGCTGTACCTTGCCTGAATATTGATGATCTCTATCTCCATTTTATTTTTCCTACCCACCTGCACAACTATTATATTCTTAAACTTGGTAGCTCTTGAGTTGCCTGCCCCTACTATAAATCTGATTCTGGGCACTCCTCCCAGTCACATCTCATCAGCTCATTCAAGTGAGTACAGAGAGATCAGCTGAGAAGGCCTACCCCCTTAGTTTCTTAACTGTGAATTATCTTCTGTTTCCTCTCTTGCCACTTAACTTACAAAATGCACTTTATCCAGCTGCTTATACTGTATTTGTGTATCTTCCTACTTTATTACTTTATTTTGTGTTTGTTGCTTGTTCTTAAAAGTGCTCAATTGCATTTTTTCTGCTGCATTTATTACTACCTGTTAGTAGCCTGATTAAATTGTAATTGTTATTCTAAACCTCATAGTTTTGGTTTAACCACTTGGGCTTCATGCTAGTTATTATATATAAGAAGGTTTCTGGTCTACACTCTTTTGGGAGGAGAGGGTAGAATCTGCCCTTCTGAGGTTGGAATTGCTGGGTTGTCCTACGTGCCTTTGTTCTGGTTTAAGCACTTGGGTTCCAAACCAGATATTTTGAATTAGCAAGATTTGTGGTCTAAACTACTGTGGCAGGAGATGGTAGCCTACACCCTTCTAAAGCTAGGAATTGCTGGTTGAAAGCTTATTGTGTCTGTTATTCTGATAGTGTCTTAGTTCTGGTTTAAGCACTTGGGCTCCAAACCAGTTATTTTACTTTAGGAATGTTTGTGATCTGGAGTCTTGTAGCTGGAGAGTGCAGCCTACACCCTTCTAAGCTGGGGATTGCTGGTGAAGGCTTATTGTGCCTGTTATTCTAAGTGTATTTGTTCTGGTTTAAGCACTTGGGTTCCAGGCCAGTTACTTCACACTAGGAAGGTTTGTGGTCTACACTCTTGTAGGAATATTCTACCGAATTGCTGCTTTATTTAAACTGTTTTTTTTTTCTGTTGTGACTGTGATTTCCTGCATTTTGAACTTCTAGTGCTTCTGCATTTTACAGCATAAACTAGATTCAGACTTGCTGAATATAGATGTTTGGTATCACTTGAGCACTAAAACCAGCCATCTTACATAAGAAGGTCCCCTGCACCCTTTTGGCAGAAGTGAGCAGACCTGAACCCATCTGAGTTGGGGGCTGCTGAAATAAGGCTCAGTCTTGGGCTTTCCCATTAGTTACTTTGTTGTAAAATCATTTAACTTCACTTGTATTTAAGCCTTGCATTTGCACATAGCTGTGCATCATGCAGTGGGGTTTTGCACAGCTGTGTATAGTCATGCATAAGAGCAAACACCTAGAAATACAATTTTCTCTATAAACCTTCTAAGCTCCCTTGCTTCCCTGTGCGCAACACATTTTGCACATTGCTGCCCTGTGAGCAACTCAGTTGTGCATTGTGAAGCATTGCCACAGTTTTCTATCCCTACTCCTTCATAGAATAATTGCTTTTTGTTATTCATGAAGCAAAACCTTTTCCATCTAGCCCAATCACCACTAGATACTACAATATATACCTGCCATAATGAACAGACAGTTTCACATCATTTGTCCAGCCAGCCTGATTGACATAGACATCCTGTGGCAATGTTGCAATTGCATCATGTACACTGGCAACCAATTAGTCATAAAACAAACAAATACAACATTTATGAGATGTATCTATACTATGAATTTGGAATCTGTTATCTCACATATCAGCAAACCACATATCAAACAGGTTGTCAGTACACACACTTCATCTCTTGTATATAACAAGATCACAACACATAAACCCACATACACGGAAGTACTGACTAAGAAGCCTACGTAAGGATCAGAGACCTCCCAAGGACAAACCTACTGCACACACTGCAGACCCAACAGAATCCACTACACATAATAATACTTACAACAATGTTTCAGCCAATAAGCCCCTAAGGCAAAACACCTCAAAATCAAATGTCTTCATTATAAGCGATTGCGTAGTGACACACATAGATGTCCTCTCACCAGACTGGACAAGGAGAAGATCACAGTTAGCCACATGTCAGGTGCCAGAATCTGTCAGATAAAACACACTCTCAAGTCTCTCAACAACAAGTACCATTATGACTCTGTCACAGTCCATGTTGGAGTGAATGACTTGAGATGTACCTCACTGGACTATATAAGGGAGACATGACTGAGCTCTCAGACTATGTGTCCCAGGCAGGTATGCCCCTAGCCATAAGCAGCATTCTGCCTTCACCCAGGATGAGTTTTCAATATAAACAAAAATGATTGACTTAAAAAATTGGCTTAGTTTCTGTTGTCAACCCAGGGAGATACAATATCTGTCAGGCTGGGAAGGTATGGTAGACAGACCATGCTACTTTGCCAGAGAACGTCTTCTCCTATCGCCTCTTGGCTTTTTGTTACTGACAACGGTAATTGCCTCCCCTATAGTGCCTTTTTTAGGCAATATCATAACAACAAAATTCCTGACAAAAAAATAAAAATCCACCAAAGAAAAACTCAGGGTTATTCTGCTTAATGCTAGGAGTCTAAATCAGAAACTGCACTTCCTGGAAGGATCCCTTATCTTGGAAGATACCAATGTCTGTGCAGTCACAGAGACATGGTTCAAGGCTGCAGAGAGCACCACATCCATACATGGCTACAATACCTTCCACATGTTCAGACCTCAAAACAAACATCAAAGAACCAAAGGCGGAGGTGTATCCATCTTCATTAAAGACAAATACACCTCAGGAATGATCAAACAATATGACTCCCTAGAGCTAATCCAAGTCCAAATACCTGTAGATAAAACTCCTTTCCATATCATTGTTAGCTATAGGTCCCCCACCATGTACCATGAGAACCACTCTGCCTATCTGGACCTAATTGAGTCACTCACTATACAGCCAAACACCTTGGTCATGGGTAATTTCAACTATCCTTCCATCGATTGGGAGTCATATATGAGCACAGGCATGCTTGCCCTAAGGTTGCTGGACTTTGTTAATACAAATGCTCTGGAACAGATAGTTTGAACCCCACAAGGGGCTTGAATGCCCTAGACTCACTGTGATGAAACTGGACACTGTCATTTGTGCTGGCACGTCTGGCTGAGTTTTTTTTTGTACATAATTTCAGATTGTCCTGTGTATTCTATGCCAGCATAACTAGCTATGATACTGTAAATAAGTTCTTACATGTTGATTTATGACCTGTTAGAACAGAATGTTTTAAAGACTTGAACAGTGTCCTTTTACATTTCTAACTGCATATGTTTGTCAAGAGAGATTCTAAAGAAAAACTATCTCAGATTCAGCTGATCAGCAGATGATGTCATCAGGATGTTGGCAGTTGCTATGTGTTACTGTCAAAAGCTGAACGACAGAAAAGGACTTTTAGAAAACAGCTGTTGGTTGAATTTAAAAATATTAAATGAAAATTGGAACTGGAACAGTCGACAGACTAGTCTATAAAAGGGCCTGCTGAAGTCAGTAGAAGTCAATTCTCAGTTACAGTTGTCAGTTGAACAGTGCAGTGGATACACAAAAAAGACTCACCAAGAACTGTAAGCCTGCCTTTGCTCTGCAGTAGTAATTTAGTTTAGATCAGGGACAGTGTTCTTTAGTTAGTTAAGAAATTATAACTAATCAGCTAGATCAGTTAGAGTTTTTCTGAATGTTGGATCTCTGTCCTACAGTATTGATTTCATTGTTTCATTTTTCTGGTGATTGAGTTTTGTTTGTTTATTGGGAATTACTGTTTTATATTTATTTAATCATTTTGTTCAATATTAGATATTTTTATTAACTTACATTGTGGCTGCACAATCAGTGTTTTTCTTTGGTGATTTGAAAGTGCTTACACTTGCCTTGATAGCTTCCTGGGCCACTCTGAAAACTTGGCTGCTTAGGTCATTTGCTACTATCTGTTTTAATATTTAATTTTCATCATTGGACACCACTTTAGAAAGCATGGAGACACTGTGATTGGTGGCAACAATACCATATTATTTGGGGGAAGGGACACAGCTGAAAATCTGTGTCAGGCTTTCCCAGAAGTGTTTGGATGTGTGAGATTTAATTTACTTAAGTATGAGTGTATCAGAGGTCTTAAACTGGGAAACATTGCACTGAAAATGTGTAATAAGGAGTTACATTAGTGGTGGACAGAAGTATACAGTCCAGTCGCTGGCTATAGAATGTGTTCCTGTTGTGCTCTTAGGGGAAAATTGTGAAATATTACTCCTGCTTAAGTGACAGTCTCGCAGTGGATTCAGTAGTGAGGATTTAAGCTCCTTAGTTACTGACCCAGGATAGTAAGGACGTCACATTAATTGGTGGAAGTCCGGTGGGATAGTAACCAGATGTCACATTAACTGATGGCAATCTGGTGGGATATTAATGGGACATCACATTAACTGGTGGCAGTCAAGTGAGATATTAACAGCACATCACATGATTTGGTGCCAGCGGTGTAGGATTTTTAATTGGATCTCAGCAGCCTGTGGGTAGTTGTCATTAGGAAGTGCACTCTCGACAGCCACAAAATAAGCATACAGAATCTCAGTTTACCACAGTTTTATTTATTTTTATTTATTTAGTTAGGGACAGCAGCCAGAGATATCAGTAGAATACTATACTAAGCTGCTAAAGAACCAGTTGTCCAAGGAGTGTGAAGGCAGAGGTCTGGTGTATGCCATCTTGACTAAGAAAGCAATGATCTCAGCTTTAGTTGCAGCTTCAGGACAGACCAGCTGTTCAGAGGATATCCACTTTAGAATTGGGAGTGTGCAGTCTGCCGAGAAAGGACAGTCCACTTTGTCATTGGTGGACCAGAGAATCTGTCTAGAGTTAAGGAAACTGGAACTGGAGGCTAGGGAAAAACAGCACGGATATGAACTGGAAGCCAAATGACAGGAGGTTGAGGACAGAACATGGCATCTGGAGGCTGTGGCTGAGGAAAAACAGTGCCAATATGAACTGGAGGCCAAACATCTTGAGCTGGAATCAGCAGAGAGACTGAGACATTTAGAAGCTGAGGAAAATGAGAGATAGCGCCAACATGAAGTGGAGTTTCTTACCCTTCAAGAGGGTCATGGATGAAATGGGAAAGGGAATAAACAGACCCCAGGAGCTGTAAAGGTCAGTAAGCTTTTTCCTCAATACGGGAAGGGGATGACTTTGATAGATTTATTCACCTATATGAAAGAGTATGAAGATATTATGATGTTGACCGTGAGCTCTTGGTTCGGCTCCTGCCTCCCTTACTCCATGGTAAAGCTGTTCAGACCATGTCAAAATTGTCTGATGTAGATTGTTTGAAATAAATTAAAGTTAAGAACTGTCTTCTAGGTTGTTTTAAACTAACACCTGAAGCTTATAGAAAAAAAGTTTTGTGAATGCAGATGCAAAGCAGATGAAAGTGTATGTGATTTTATTGCTGACTTAAGTACTTATTTCCACAGATGTGTGAGTGGGTGTCAGGTCACCACTTTTGTGGGATTGGCAGACCTTTGGGTGTGGGAACAAGCCCTCAGTACTTTATCTGATGACATTAGAATCTGGTTAGCAGACAGGAAGTGTAACTCTGTGGAGGAGTTGGGGACAAAAGTGGATCTCTACTTAGTAAGCAGAACACCAATGAATAAGAAAGGGATATCTAGTGCTGCACACAGACATAAGGGAACCCATGGGGGCAGTCTATACCATTCCAACAGAGTACACCAGTAACTGGGGAAACTACTAGTCCAAGTACACGATTAGGGATTAGATGTTTCAAGTTTAATCAGAGGAGCCACAAAGCAGTTAAAAGTCCATTGAAGCAAGGTGAGAAACAGAAGGTGAGGGAGCCAGGAAATGATAATGATAAACTGCCAGTAGTAAGTTATTTGGAAACAACAGGAGTGCCATTATATCATCAAAATGTATATCCTATCTTAGTAGATGGTAAAGAGGTTACTGCTAAGAGAGACAAAGCTTCTGATATAACCACTGTCAGTCCTGAAGTGGTTAGAGAAGAGCAGTACAATTTCACATCAAGACCTAAGAAGCCTTTACATCCATCAAAACCTGACTAACCAACTCCCAGCTAATACTAAATCCTAAAAAGACCCAACTTATGCTCTTCCATCCTTCTAAAGCAGCAGTACCTACTCCCCTATTCTCTATTTCTGCATCAGATAATACCCCTATATCCCCCGTCACACAAACCAAATTACTAGGGGTCATTAGTGACAATAATATGAAATTTGATAAATACATAGGTCATGCAATAACCAAAGTCAAGAAAAAAATAGGTACTCTTTACAGATGTAAAAACTTCCTAACCAGCAACAGTACAGTTACTCTAGCTCATACCCATCTTTTCTCTAGACTATGTTAAAAAGCTTTTCCTTAAAATGTCAATGAACCTCATATGAACTTGTCTATATTCTCCTCCTTTGACAAACTGGCTAGTACTTTTAGTTTTTCCTTTCTTGTCTTGTCTTTACTAAATCTTCAAGATTATCTCTGCTAAACATACTGTATGAACAACAATCACATGTTACTACCTGCTATACTTTTGATTGTATGTCTAAACCACTATGCTTATGTGAATATCTTATGCAATCATATGTTATCTGCTATATTTTATAACTGCATGAGTAAACCACAATGGTCATGTAAATATCTTATGTATAGTATGTTAGTAATTGTTTCTGGAGCTTGTCTCCCCAGGCCTCTGCTGAAAACAAACAGATCTGTCCAGTTGGACCTCCCCAGTAAACAAATGTAAAATAAATACATAAATAAATTAAATAAATAAAGTACTTGCTTGGACAGTCCACCCCAGTTAGAGCTTTGGGAGGGACCCCATGCCAAATACCTTTGGCTAAGGTTCATCTTCACTGGGAGAGTGGAAGAGGAAGCAAAGAGGTACATGTGTTTGAGGATCTTCCTACAGATGTCCTGACAGGGAATGACTGTGATGATGCAGATACTTGTGTAAACACAGTGACACTTAGTCAAGCTTGAAGAAAGGCATGTAAGTCAGGTAGCCTGGGTGAGACCCAGACAGATCTCATACCTTAAGCTGGAACTGGTGTGGTGGCTGTTTCAGAAAAGGATCTCTCCTGTAGCAGTAAATCTGAAAGTGAGGCACAGCTGCTGGTAGGTACTGATGTTCCCTTGGACATAATGACTGCAAGGATGGAGGTGAGTGATAGTACTCTGACAGTGAGGTACAGCTGTCAGAAGTTACTAGGCTTCCTGTGGAAGGGGAGCTTGGCAGGGTCACAAATGTAGAGTTGAGACAGGATCAACTTGTAGATACTATATTATAAAGCTTGAGGGAAATGGCTAAGGAAGCACCTGAGGCAGAAGGAAGAGGGGAGTCTGTATACAGTAATAAAGATTTGTTGTATAAAGGGTAGACTGCGGGAGGTGGGCCAGAAAGAAAAGTAGTATGGCAGTTAGTACTTGCAGTACTCAAAATATAATATATTTAGCTATCTGTAACGTGTGTTCATCTTACTATATAGGTAAGATGAATAGGGAATTTAAAACAAGGATAAGAGAGCATTTACTAAGCATCAGTAACGTAGATAAAACTTATGCTTTGGCCAAACTTGTTGAAAATGGGTTCCACACATAATTTTAGATTTATGGCCATTGAAGTGGTTAGTGAAAATGTTAGAGGGGGAGATATAATCAACAAAACAGAAGTGTCAGAAGTAAGTTGGATAGTTATTTTAAGAGGCAACAGAGGTAAGGGACTAAATGACAGGATACCATTAAAGCCTATACTAAAGAACAGGTCTCTACGTCAATGAGACCCAGTATGAATAGGAATTATGTTAGCAGTAGTATTAACCATGTATGTTAAATCAAAGTTATGAAGTTTATAACAGGATGGTGCATATTTTGGATGAAATTGAAGTATGACATGGGAAACAGTTAAAGGGTTTATTTTATTATTTTTATGCATGTATTTTATATTTTTTATATACTTGTATATGTGTTTTTATATTAGTAATGTTTGAATAGAAACAATGCAAGTGGTTCAAGAAGAGATGAATATCTCTTTAAAATGAATGGGTAATTACTATTTAATTGGTATTACCAATTTAACTTGCCTTATAAATAAGTAGATAGTACTGCTATTGTAATGGTCTGATGAAGTGGGAGGAAGTCCCATGAAAGCGCTTGCCTACTGCATTTTCATAATAAAGCTGTGTTTTTAGTCTACAAGACTTGCTCAAGGAGAACAATTTTCAAAGAATTATTTGGTATAGCAAGTTTTTGCTTGGTATATGTTCCCAGAACTTTTGTGTACACTTGATAGTATGGCAGTTAGTATAGCTTAGAGCCTTCCTTCTGCCACTTTTAATTATAGTCCCTAATATTCATTGTGCATGTAATATTGAGGCAGAAAAGGAAGGGTTGTTGTTTAGAATGTGGAATGCTAAGGAAGGGCTGGAAGGTTAGGAAGTATGGCAGTTGGTAGTGCTTAGAGCCTACCATCTACCACTTCTAGCTATGGTACCTAAAATTCCTTTTGCAGGTGATATTGATGTAAAGAAGATAGAAAAAGCTTTGCTAGAAATTTTCAGCAGGGTAGGTTTTCCAGGAGAGATACTGACTGACCAACGTGCCAAATTCATGTCAGACCTGCTGACTTGTTTGTGGAAGTGTTGTGGGGTGAAACATTTAGAGACCAGCCCCTACTATCCCCAGACTAATGATTTTCTGGAGAGGTTGAACTCTACATTAAAGGCTAAGCTACTGGAATTTGCAGACCAGTTTAAAAGGGCAAAGTTAACCATTAAACCCAGTAATTGTCAGGTGGGTGTGGCAGAGGTCACTTACTTAGAATACAGAATGGGGAGTGGTAAGATTAAGCCAGAACCTGTCAAAGTAGAAGCTGTTCATGCATGGCCAGTTCCTGTTGCTAAAAAGCAAGTGAGAGCATCTCTAGGGATATCACAGTTCTGTAGAAAATTTATGATCACTTGTGGTGCAATGGCTGCACTCCTTACTGGCCCAACTAGGAAAAATAAACCAGATGATGTAGTGTGGACTACAGATTGTTAACAGGCATTCTAAAACTTAATGAGATTTTAGGGAGGATCCCCTGTGTTGGCCAGCCCAGATTATAGTAAATAATTTGTTGTGCAAGTAGATGCATTAAATTATGAGGTGGGAGCTGCGCTCAGCCAAGTTTCCTCAGAAGGAGATGAACACTGCAGTGGGGTTAATAATACCAATGCAAATGGATTGCCCAGGAAAGGATTGATTTTATATTCCCAGACAGAAGCATTTTTCAAAAGTCACTTGAAAACCATACTTGAGTCATGGGGGGGGGGGGGGTGAAGATATTGGACATTGTTATTTGTGCTGGCATATCTGGCTGAATTTATTGTACATAATTTCAGATTGTCCTGTGTGTTGTATGCCAGCATGACTATGGTACTGTAAATAAGTTCTTACATAGGTTCATAGGTTCATAGGTGTGTACTAGGTCAATGGCCCTGCAGCCTTTACAAGCCTAGCCTACAGAAGTGCCCTGGCATCATGCCACCATTAGTTCCCAGTGCTTCTATCAAGTGGAGTGATCCCTGGGGTGAACTTTCTATTTCCCATTCACTCATCAAGATTTCACTTGAAAAGGGCCAGTAAGGTGCTCTGCTTGACATGTATGAGAAGTCTATTCCAGAGCATAGGCAGTCTCTGGGTTATGAACCTGTCCTTCCAGCATGTTCTGTTGATTGTGGTAATGAGGTTGAGGTCCCTGGAGTGTGTGGTGCAGAGGGATTGGGATTTCTTTAGGTGTAACATTTCTAAAAGGGCTGGGTCAGACATGGCTTTGTAAGTCAAGCAGAGATCGCCTCTTAATAGATGATATGAGACAGAGAAAAGCTGGAGTTTTTTGAGTCTGTCCATGTAGGGCATGTGTTTAAGGCCTAGGATCCTCTTCATGAGATACTTTTGAGGCCTTTCCAGCTGTTGCAGGTGTTAAGTAAGGTACATGCCAAATGGGGCATTATACTCAATGACTGGTCTAATGAGGGAAGAGTAGAGAGAGATAATGACCTCTTTCTTCCTGGATGCAAAACCCTTGGTAATGAGATGTGCCACATAGAAGGACTTTCTTGCCACAGTGGCAATGTGGTTTTCGAAGGAGAGGTTGCTGTCAACCTGTGTCCTCAGATCTCTTTTTAATGCCTTCAGTGTTCAGTGGGCTACCATCAATGTGGTAATTAGTGGGAACTGAGTTTTTCCCAAAAGAAATGACGACACATTTTTTGGCATTAAGCTTAAGGCCATGGTTTTGACACCAGTTGGTCTCAGTGAGGCCTTTGTGTAGGATGTCTACATCACTTGAGGAGTTAATAATTGCTCCCAGCTTGCAATTGTCAGTGAACTTGGTCAGCTAGAGTCCCTCTGTTTTGGCTTGGACTTCTGAGATGCCAAACAGGAGAGGACCCAGGTTTGACCCCTGTGTGACTCCACTCATGATTCGTTGGCAGTCTGATTTGGAGTCTGCTACTTTCACACTGTGGGTTCTATCTGTGAGCCAGTTTGCAACCCACCTAGTGATATAGGGGTTGATGCCTAGTTTGGTGAGTATATCAATAATTCCTGAGTGGGGAATGGTATCAAAGGCCTTGGTCAGATCAAGGTAGGCTGTATGAACTGCCTTGCCCTCATCCACAGCTCTGGTGACTGACTCAAAGAAGTCAACCAGGTTGAGCAGGCATAATCTACCCTTCACAAAATCAAATTGCGTGGGATCCAGAGTTTGGAGATTCCCTATATCCTTGTTAATTAGGTCCATGATGGTGCGCTCCATAGTTTACATATCAGACTCATCAGGCTAATGGGGCGATACTTCCCAGGGTCTGTAGTTATTCCTCCCTTTTAAAAACAGCCTGGAAATTTATTATGGGAACAAGTGTTTTGGTATATTGGAAAGCTAGAAGGTCTTGAAACATTTGTATGTATGTATGTAAGTATGGAGAGGGGTGACTGTAGCAGTGTGCCATTCTGCAGGGACAAAGCTTGAGGTGAGGCTGTGATTGAATAGGGCACACAGGTGTGGTACCAGTTCACTTTGTAGTTTATATAGAACACAGCCAGGGATATTGTTGGGTCCCATGAAGCTATATTCTTGGCCTTGGACAATGTAGCTTTAACCTGGGCTGCAGTAATGCTGGATGTCTGACATTCTTCCAGTATTGTGATTGGTCCTTTGGCAGGAGTGAGGGGTAAAGTTGGCACTGAATCTGTCGACCAGTATGTTGGTAATATCTGTTGGCTCAGTATAGGAGGTACCATTATGCAACAATTCACAGCAAATCTGGGTATTGCCGTGGAGATTCTTGATATAACTGTAGCAGGCTTTGTGGTTATTTTTTGTGTCTGCCACAATTCTGCCTTTATAGCTAGCTTTAGAGTTTTTGATGAGGGATCTCAACTTTTTGTTGAGGCTAATAAGGGAGTTTTTCCAGTCTTGGGACTTTCACCTTTTTCTGCAACAGTTTCTTCCTTCTGTTGTAGAGTTTGTTAATGGCAAGAGACCACCAGATTGGTTTCCTTTTTTGGAGGACAGGGTCTTGGTTCTGTTGGGTATGGCTAGTTCCATACATTTATGTATGTGTTCGTACAGTGCATTGGTGTATGATTCGGCAGTCATGCACATATTTTCCATTTGCATGCATGCCGTGAAGTTAGCCACCTCTGTTTTTAGGAGCGCAAAGTCAGCTTTGGAGAAGTTTTTCATGGTGGTTACCTTTGCTGTTGGTGTGGGTGAGATGTGGATTTCCATGCTAATTAGTTTGTGGATGGATCTAACCAAGGAGGAATTGACTATTGGTGTTGAGGAATGGTTGCCTATGTTAGTAATAACCAGGTCAAGGATGTTGCTTCCTCCAGTGGGGATAAGAATGAGCTGGTCCAATGCATTGGAATTAATGAATTCCAGGAAGCACTAGGCAAGTGTATTGGTTTATGATCTGTTTGAACAGAATATTTTAAATACTTGAACAGTGTCCTTTTACATTTCTAACTGTGCATGTTTGTGAACAGAGATTCTAAAGGCAAACTGTCTCAGAATTAGCTGATCAGCAGATGATGTCATCAGAATGTTGACAGTTGCTATGTGTTACTGTCAGAAGCTGAAAGACAGGAAGGAACTTTTAGAAAACAGCTGTTGGTTGAATTTAAAATATGAAATGAAAATTAGAACTGGAATAGCTGACAATTAGGCAAGTCTATAAAAGAACCTGCTGAAGTCAGTAGTTAGAAGTCAGTTGTCAGTTGAGCTGTACAGTGGATACTCAAAAAGGACTCACCAAGAACTGTAAGTCTACCTTTGCTCTGTTGTAGTAATCTAGTTTAGATCAGGGACAGTCTTCTTTAGTTAGTTAGGAGATTATAACTAATCAGCTAGATCAGTTAGTTTTTCTGAATTTTGGACCTTTATCCTACAGCATTGATTTCGTTTTCCTGGTGACTGAGTTATGTTTGTTTCTTGGGAATTACTGTTTTATATTTATTTAATCATTTTGCTCAATATTAAATATTTTATTAAAATACATTGTGGCTATACAATCAGTGCTTTTCTTTGCTTGGCTTGATAACTTCCTGGTCCACTCTGAAAGCCTGGCTGCTTAGGTCATTTGCTACTATTTGTCTTAATATTTAATTTTCATAGTTGGACACCCCTTTAGAAGGTCATGAAGACACTCTGACTTGTGGCAGCATTACCATATTATTTTGGAGAAGGGACACAGCTAGAAATCTGTGTCAGGCTTTCCCAGAAGTGTTTGGATATGTGGGATTTAATTTATTTAAGTTTGAGTTTATCAGAGGCCTTAACTTGGGACACATTGCTCTGAAGTGTGTAATAAGGAGTTACATTAGGGGAAAATTGTGAAATATTACTCCTGTTTAAGTGGAGTCTCACACTGGAGTCAGTAGTGAGGATTGAAGCTCCTTAATTAGTGACCCAGGATAGTAAGGGAAGTCACTTTAACCGGTGGTAGTCTGGTGGGATATTGATGGGACATCACATTAATTGGTGACTGCCCAGTGAGATATAAACTGGACATCACATTAATTGGTGTTAGTCTGGTGGGATATTAACTGGATGCCACAATCACCAACACAGGGGTGTCTGCACTGGCCCTGCAAGTTGCCTTCCCTGGTGAGGTCTGATCATAAATCAGTCTCATTCAAATTAATGATCCTACTTGACCCCTCTCAAGAGCAAAAAGGATGAAAAATTTCTCCAACATAAACTACAGCCTCATAAGCGTAAATAGTTTCAACCCCTCCACTACCACTGTCAACAATGACTCCTATAAAGAGATGCATACACATACCCTGTATAAACACCTATACAAATGTATAGACTCAGCTGTACCTGAACAAATCTAAACAAGGTTCTCACAAAATAACAAGCCACCTTGGTGGACATCAAACATTACTAGGTTATATAACAAGAGGAAGAATCTAATATCCAAGAACAAGAGGGAACTGACTCAACAGAGGAAGTACAACCTCCGCAGCTTGAAAAAGTAAATTAGATATCTTATAAAGTCCTCTAAAGCCAATTATGAAGCTAAACTAGCATCACTAGCTAAGGATAATCACAAGGCATTCTTTAGCTATGCCAGAAATCTAAAAGGAAAAGCCCAGCTTTGTGCTGAACTAGTAGTGGATGGTACCATTGATACTGACCCTGAGGACACCACCAACCTCCTAGTAGATAGATTTGGTGCAAACGTCACCCCCCTGTCCCCACCAGCCTTACTCCAAAGCATACCTGTCTTCTACCTAGTATCTCCAAAGAGAAGGTCATAACTGCATTCTCCATGGCAAAAGCACAGTATCTGTGGGACTGGATAACATCACAGGTTGTCTACTAAATGTTCTAAAACAGGACCTAGTGGAACCAATTAGCAAGCTCTTCAACCACAGTCTAAGTACTGGCTTTGTCCCAGAAGAGAGGAAAACAGTGACAGTAATTCCCTTCCACAAAGGGGGTCCATTTACTGACCCTGGCAACTATAGAGCCATAAGCCTAACTAGCCTTATCTTCAAAGCCATGAAAAGAATTATTATGGACCTTATCAACAAAGACATAGGTGACTGTCAAACTCTTGACCCTACCCAATTTGGCTTCATTAAGGGTAGATCATGCTTATTAAACCTGGTGGACTTGAGAGTGTCACCAAAGCCCTGGATGAAGGCAAAACTGTACATACAGCCCATCTTGACTGAATCAAGGCTTTTGACACAATTGCCCAATCAGGCATCATTAATAAACTTACCCAGCTGGAAATTAACCCATATGCCACTAGATAGGTAGCTAACTGTCTCACCAACAGAATACAGTCAAAGTTGGGGATTCCACCTCTACCAGCAGTGTGCCACAAGGATCTGTGCTGTCTGCCTACTGTCTGTAATCTATTTTTCAGATGTCCAGGTGAAAATAGATGGTCTGTGGCTTACCAGGTTCACCAATGCCTGAAAACTGTGTGTAATCATTGGATCCCCCAGTACTACAAAAAGGGCTTACACAGACAAATGATTGATGCCAAATCAAAGATTTTAACTAAATGCAAAAAATTGTGTTATCATCCCTTTTGGCAAAGGGGAAGTCCCTGCGAATTACAGTATGAACAGTACCCCCTTAGCTTAAACCCTGTGGTGAGAGATTTGGGAACACAAGTTGATAGCCACCTTAACTTTGATCATTTGTCCACAGTGGTTAAGAAGGCCTTTTACATTGTACATCTTGTAAGTAAAGTCATCACATCCAGAGCTAAGAATGTTTAAACTCCCCTGTACTCATACCTCAACAGACCACTAATTGAGTACAGCACTCCCTTCTGTACATACCTCACCAGACACCTGCAGCAGCTGAAGAGGCCTCAGAGGTTTCTCAACAAGAAAATTCAGGGCCTTCTACACATGACCTACATGAACAGACTGATGACCCTGTCACTGTAGTCTGTATCTTAAAGGCTGCTGAGAGACAAATTGTGCCTGGCCTACAGAGCAGTCTCAGACTCTGCCCTAATGTAAATGCTGCATATCCACAAGTCAAATGGGACAACATTCACTTGCTCTAGGGATCTAAACCTTTCCTGTGACACTAACAGGACATGCTGGCGAGACAGATATGTCTTACAGAGATTGCCACTCCTCTGGGAGAACCTCCCAGTTCATGTAAAACAGATCTCCTCAATGACCCTATTTAAGCATAACTTAGACAACTGGAATGGAGACCATAAATTTACCCCAGGGGTGTCACCTATGGCCCTCTTGAATAAGGGCAGTCAGTGCTGATCATAGATTCATGCTGCAAATACAGATCCTACAATTTGGATAAGGGAACAAGGGTATAACATTGCTAGGCTTATAAAGGCCCTAGGGGCCAGTAGCCTAGTAACCTCATATGAGCCTATAAATCTAGATTCAGGAATTTGACCTTCACTTGTGACATAAACAGAACATACTGGAGTGACAGACATGTGACTCAAATGACACTCTATGAAATACATTCCCCATCCATGTAAAACAGAATTCATCCCTAATCCTATTCAAACAGAATCTTAACAATTGGATGAGAAATCATAAATTACCCCCAGTCTGGCCCCCGTGTTCTTTATGGACAGAGGCCATTAATTACAAAAGTATTATCCTAACAGTCCCCTATGAATCCCTTAGATAGCTCCCTACTAAAATGTCCCATATAGACACCCATGATACATGGGATCCAAATGGGTTTGGGGTGGATGACTAGGCTTGTTATAGACATAGTAATTGCTAGCCTAGTAACAACCTATGAACTATAAACCAAGGCCCCATCTTTCTGAGTTGGTGGTAGCTTAGGTGGATGTAAAAGATCCCATGGTACCTATCGAAAAAAAGTAGGAGTCCTTTATTTATATACAAAAAAGAACTCTTATTTATAACATATTTACATATTTACAAGTGTGTGTGTACATATATATATATATAGTTACACTTGAAAACATTGAACTTTTAAAAGGCCGAATGTCTTATGGTTGAGACCATATGATTAACCTTTCATAAGATCGATGTTTTTAAGTGGAAGAAAAAGGTAAGTAAACATGGAAAAAAGTAATGTTTCTGCAGGGCAGTAAGATGCCCTGCAGACTGTGATTGTGAATGTGCCATCTCTGTGATGGCACTGCAGACAGGGTACGGGAAATCTCCCGAATAGCGCTTCTGTATTTTGCGCTAAATGGGAGATTTCCCTTTACCCCACTGTAGTGCAATCTCGGAGTTGGAATATTAAAGTAGGGGGATGTTGGGGGTGCAGGGTGGCTTGCCCCTTTGCATACACTTCTTTTTAAACCTTTTTTTTTTGGTTGTACTTGAAATGTTCGATATTTTATAGTATCGATCATATGGTCTCGACCATATGAAGTTCGATATTTTGAAAGTTCGATGTTTTCAAGTGGAACCATATATATATATATATATATATATATATATATATATATATATATATATATATATATATATATATATATATATATATATATATATATATTTACACATATAACTTTCCTTGCACTCATGCAAAATTTGTATTACTATTAGACTCCCACTCCTTTTCTCATAAACACAATCTGATTTTACTTAATGTTGTTTGTCTTTCGGCTTTTTCCCGGTAAGGGGTCAGCACAGCGGAACTCCGGTCCGCTAATGATTGGCAGTAGATTTTTACGAAATGCCGTGGTGCCAGCTCGATGCCCAACCTTCAAAGAAGGCACGCCCATTTACACACGCATGTCTTTCGAACGCTACCCAACCACGGGGAGGACATGCAGACTCCACATTGTTGTTAAAATCCATTTACCATAAAACATAATTTCATTTATTCATTAATTCCACATAATCCATATAATATAAAAAAATTGTAGCTATTCCTTTAACATATTCTGTACTAATATTCTTATAAAAATCCACATTTAATCATATCCATGTTTATTTTATCCAATTATATCTCAAAAAAATCTTTACATAGTTTTCCCCATAACTTTTTTACTCTTTTCCATTTCAAAAACACATGCTCAGTAGTTTCTTCTTCTTGTGAATTTAAACATTTTCTACTACATTTTTTTTATATGACACATTTCCTTTTACAGGTAATTTGTCTATTACCAGCCTCCACTAAAAATCTTGACATTCTACTTTCTTATTACATCATTTGCTTTTTACTTTTATAGCTTTATTTTTTTCATCTTTTAGATTTTCCCATTATTTTGTATAGTAAAGTTTTATCATTCAATTCTTATACCATACTTGTCTTTTTTTTTTCTATATCATGAGTTTATATTTTCCACAAAAATATTTTACCATGGTAAAATTTTATTCTTCATGTTTACGGTATTTTTCTCTTTTATTCTTTTTACCATACCCCAAATTTTATCATGCTTATATTTATATAATCTTACTTCTAATTTCTTATCATTTCCATTTATCTATTTCAACACTTTATACAAATTTAATGAAATAGCATGTATCACTGTGTTAATTAACCTTAAACCTACTTCTGCTTTTATTTATATACAAAACTCCTCTTTTTACAGCTTTTAATCTAGTACCCCATATAAATGAAAAAATATATGCAATAATTCCTTTTCAAACACTGGTGGTAACATTAATACAGTTGCTAAGTATGGTCTATATTATAGTACTGAAGTTTTTAAACATCAAATGCTATAATACTGACCCGTTTTTATCGAAAACTCAAAATAGTGAAGCCACAGAACTTAGAAATCTTACCTAGGGTAAGATTTTGGTTGTCCGTTCCATGGCTTCGCTATTTACTCTACTGTGGTGGGAAGGTTATGGACCGGGGTAAGGTAAGTATGTGAACAGAGGTTACGGACCGGGTTAAGGAAAATGTGGGAATGGATCAGGGTAAAGTGAGTGCCCGATAGTTAGGGACATTAGGGTTAGGGTGTGGGTAAGGTGAGTGTGTGATAGTTAGGTACTTTAGGGTTAGGGAGCGGGTAAGGTGAGTGTGTGGTAGTTAGGGGCTTTAGGGTTAGGGAGTGGGTAAGGTGAATGTGCGGTAGTTAGGGACTTTAGGGTTAGGGGTAGGTTAAGCTGAGTGGATAGGTAGTAGTGTAGGGTAAGAATTATGGTTTTGTTAAGTGTATGTGTGTGATTTATTTATTTAGGTGTGCTTGTGTTGTGTGTTTGTGTTTCGGAAAAGCAAATTTTTTTCCCTGGGAAAAAATTTGCTGTTCTGTAGGTTCGATATTTTGTGGTTTAGATATTTTAGGTACGATGAAAGAGCATTCACTATTTAAATCATACAATAGAGTAATATAAACATGTTATTTTCCCATCAGTACTGAATTTATCAAATAAGCCTTTTTTTAATGATAATTTATATGTTCTCCTGAAAAGACAGGTTTATTTTATTTCTTCTTTTGTTTTCCTCCATTGGATTCTAATTACATCTTTATTCCCAAATGTTATACTTAACATATAAATTTAATTCATTCATTGTAAAATATATACCCTCTATCTTTATTATATCATTTAAACCTTTACTTTTCTCTTTATTTAAAACCATCCCTATTACTTCTGGGCACTCGTTTGTGATTTTTTTTTTTTTGCAACTATTATAATCTCATCTGCTTATGTTAATAGTACTAAATTTTTTAACTCTTCAAGTGTTATATACCCAGCCTCCTTCAGTTTGTAATTTATTTCACATAGTATCACATTCATAATGTAATGCAAACAGTATACCACTCATTGAGAGTCTTACACCACTCTTCACATGCATCTCTTGCTTTAACCAGTCATTTACAAGTATTTTACTTTATGTTTACTATAAACTGACATACATAGTTTCCTAACCTTCTCATTTATAATATATTTGTGCATTATTACCCATAAAATTTCATGTCCACTTGTATCAAATGCCTTAATAAGGTCTCTTCTCATGATTTCAAATTCTTTTTTTCTGTTCATATCATCCACAATTTCTTTAACTATCATTAATAATTCTTGACAACTCTTCCCCTTTTATACTGTATACACTATCTTCCATAATATTTTCCATTTTAGTTTCATACCTCTTTTGTATTGCTTTCATAAAGACCTCATACTTGTTATTATTCACAACTGTTGGTATTCACTTTTTTAATCATCTTCTATCTTCCATCCTCCATATAAGTTTAAGTATTCCACCACATAATTCTTTATACATAAGACTTTCACTTAACCATTCATCCATTGATTCAAAATCTTTAAAGAATATTGTTTTTGACATATTATTATTATTATTATTATTATTATTATTATTATTATTATTATTATTATATTGTTTTAATTTCATACCCTATTCCATTTGGTCCTGCAGCTGAATCTATATTTACTTATCCTAATAGTGTATCAAATAGATATAAAGAATTATCCTTTTCCAAATCCTTATTCTATTTTTCTGTTAACATTTTTTACTTTCCATGTTATTTTCTCTACATTCTTTTTTCTTTAAGCATTAAACATTCCTTGGACATATTGTACTACACTGTCCATAATCTTTTCCTGAGTTCTTTCTGTTTCTCCTTTTATATTTTTATTTCTCTCATTACACTACCATTTTCCTTTACTAAGCTGCTTAAGTAACTAGATTCTTCTCTTTCTCCTTGTAAATTATATTTGCTTAAATAACATTTCTTCTATTTTTCCTTGATTTCTTTCATATAATTATTTTTATTTGTCAAAGCACTTTCTACCATTATGCTCTAAATCTTCCAATACATCATTATATGCTCTTTTATATTTTTCTATACTTTTTTACATCATACTGCCACTGTACAAAAAAAAGTTTATATTTTTTTCTTAAATACCATCCACCATTCAATTTTTATAAAATGTTCTCATAGTAATATGATCTTTCCATACCTACATTAACAATCTCTCTCCTTCCACATTCCATGCTTTGTCATTTATCCTTTTATTCCTCTCTCTTTTATAAATATATATACAGTGTTTTCCTTTATGTCTAGCTATATTGCAAGATAATAGAACATCTTTTTTCAACTACCTCCCCTTCTCCTATAATGAGACCTTCTGCTACTATAAAGTTGTCTATTTCAATTCTATACATACCTTTTTGTAAGTCCCTGAATTTTTGCCCCAAAGTTTTAACTTACCACATCTTATAACTTTTAACATTTTTCTTATATCATCTCTTTTCTTTGTAGACTTTCCTCTTAAATCACTTTTAAAGTCTCCTGTTATTATAATATTCATATGTATCACTACATAGTCTAAAATTTGATGAGGTAAGCTTTCTTATATAATGTTATAAATCAATATATTTGTTCTTTCTGATTTTACATCTAGAATGGCTAATATTCCCATTTTGCTAAAGTTACATGTTGTGTCTTTACTGTATTTCTGCAGAATATGGCTATTCCAGAACATCATTTATTTCCCAAATTCCAGACTACCTCTCCTCCCCATATTTGTATTTACTTATTTAACATTTATTTACTGGGAAAGTCTGACTTGGAATGAGCCAATTTTCAGCAGAGGCCTGGGGAGAAAAGCTACAGACACATGCCTTTGTGACATGGGAGGAAACTAAAGTACCCAGAGGAAACCCACATGAACACAGGAAGGAAATGCAGACTCTGCACAGAAGGCACCCTAGCTGAGAATCAAGCAGGATAACCTCTTGCTATGAGGTGACAACACTAACAGCTGCACCATTGCACCACCCGTGTTTGTAGTTTTTCTTCATTTGGTACATATATTGTCTCTTTTAATATAATTACATGCACATTGCATGTATTACACCATTCCAAAAATCCCTGTTTTTCTTACTATATTCTTAATACTATTCACATTTACAGAAAGTACTCCAGCATATTAATTTTACTTAGAGTCATGGTTTCATAGATTCATAGCTAATTCCTACACTAGCTGACTTAATAGGCCATTATAAGCCTCGTCAATTAAGCCATTCTAAGCCTAGCCAATTTCCCTCCAAAAGGTAAGACTCAGACACTGTACTTTGTATATGTAAGTCAAATACCTTAACCATTATACCAGTTCCTAACCATTAGCTGTACCTATTATTTTTCATCCATTTCCTTTCTGTTTTTTCTTTTGTACTTGTCCCTTTAAATGATTTCCTTTCTTTTTTATTTTGTACTTGCCCCTTTAAATTTTCTTTTTCTGTGTTTTACACTTTTACCAATATAATTCTTTTTTTCTTTTACTATCTCCAAATGATATATTCTTCTTTATTTCAGTGTTCTTTGATAGCCTCTTTATTTCTTTTCACATCTCTTTTTTGTTTCTATTTCTACTTCTAAAATGTATTTTATTTGTTCATTTTCTTCTCTTTTTTACTTTTTCTTTACTTTCATTTTTACAATCCATCCATAAATTCCAACTTTATTACATTTATAATATTTCAAGCCACATTTTTGTATCATGTCCCATTTCCCCACAAATATAACATGTTCTTTTATCACAGTTACTTATCAAATGTCCTTTTTTTTCCAAAAAAAAACATGTTTTGGGTTGTCCTCAGTATTTTATGACACCCTATTTCCTCCACATCTGTCATGCCTGGTATATGTATATGTTTTCTCTTTCTATTTTTAACAAAATATTACAGTCCCATCTACCAGCTCATAAACCACTTTTATCATAAATGTTTTATATTCTATGTTACCAAAAACTTCAAAACAATACATTTTAAACAATAGACATGCATAGTAACAACACCAATGACTAACTGTCTCCAGAAGACAGTATGTACTCAAACTAAGTGAGGGGCTAAGTCCCCCACAACCCCCACTGTGGAGGGCTGTGCCCCCCACATCTCCTCTAACTATATATACCACTTCCAGGATCACACTACAGTGGGGAAAATGGCATATACCTTTTACCTACCTTACAGTACTCTGCACAGTGCCATGTATACTAACTGCAGTTCAGTGAAATGAGTTTTCATTAATTTGAGTTTTCTGCAAACTGTTAGGGGTGAAATTAAATTCAGTGAAATGAGATTCAATGAAACAAAGTAGACCCATTTCCAGACAGGACACTGTGAACTCCATACAGCATAAGGCCAATCCCAATGACAATACAGTTACTCCTTACGCAGCAGACCTTTTGGTAAGAAACCACTGATATTCCAGCTGTAAACTTCATACAGAAGACAGCCACAGTAGATGACATACCCCTACATACAGAAATTGCAGCTGTTAGATAAGTTCCAAAGCACCAGTGTTTATTCTAAACATTACTTCAAGAAAAGCCTCAAAGAACATCAGCAGACCAGCAGTACTGCATAAAATGTACTTCACAAAATCTGCAGACTTCAGCAATGTTCCTTCAGAACATAAAATGACATTATCCAGTTAACAGCAATGTACTTCACCATCTCCACAAACTTTCAAGTTTCCATCATGTTGTCACACAGCCAAGGAGCAAGAAAAGATTTAAAAAGCTAAAGATGACAAGACACATTAATCATAAAGTTATTTAAGAATTCATTTTTGTTATGCATATTTTAGCTAAGTCAGACAGTAATTATTAGAAAGATTTAAATGCATCAATTAAGGTACATTGTATAAATATGTCAACCAATACTTCTACAGTAATGACACCAATAAATGTTTGGTTTAAAGTTAAACATTGGGTAAAACAGTCTAAAAAACTGTTCTAGAAATGTTTGTTTAAATTTCAAAGTTAGCTCAGAAATGTTAAATCTTTCTAGACGCAAAAGGGTTAAAGCACAGAAGCACACTGTAAAAGACACACTGTCTCATGATACACAGAATGAGTCAGTTTATATCAGTAATTCTTGTTTACAGTTTTCAGACATCAGTGTAAACGCTACATTTATTTATTATTTTATTTATTTATTTTTTTATTCTACATTTGTTTACCAGGAGTGTCCACTGGGCCAAAATGAGCCTGTTTTCAGTGCAGGCCTGGAGAGAAAAGCTCCAGGAGACATAAGTACAATATAACACTAAATTGACATAAGTGCTATATAACAGTAAAATTGACATTAATTGACATTAATACAACAGTATAATTGCCAAAACAACAAAGTGAAAAATTGGAGTAAGAACTACTATTGGATAACAGCAAGTTAATATTTGTCATCTATATGGTAAAGACATTTGGTAATCATTAAATAGGTCATAGTGTAGTATGAAGCATATGGAAGGCAGGCATGATAGATGACTGTGAGTATTTAAGAGGAGAATGTGAGTAGAACAGTATTAATAAGTTAGAGTGTAGAAAGGAATAGAGGAGGATGTTTGTGTGGCAAGTGTGGGAGGTAGAATGTGAAATGAGTAAGAGAGTGACAGTAGTGGGGAAGACAGGTGGATGGATAGTGAAGATGAGCAAGACAGAAGTAACAGTGGGGATCAGGTTATATGAGGTGTGGAGCAGGAGCATTGCCAGTGGGTAATTATATAGAGATGTAGGGTGCTTTTGAAGGAGCTAGCATCAGTGGTGGATCTGAGTCTTGAGGGGAATGAATTCCAGAGTTTCGCAATGTAGAAGGACTAGACAGCCTGAGCAGTGGGGAGTTTAGGTTTTTGAATGACTAGCAGGGTCTCATTGTTTGATCTGAGGGGTCTGTTTGGGTGGTATTGTGCAAGTGATGAGGAAAGGGCTGGACAGTTGAGGGGTTTATATATTATTTTGTGGGCTATGGTAAGCTGTTGATATGTGAGATATTGTAGTAATTCATTTTAGTGTGTGAAGTGAGGAACAGTGGTGGGAGGAGTAGGTGGCATTGGTTGCGAATCTTGAGATTTTGTTATAACAGATTTCCATTTAGGTTTTTAGACATGTGCAAATGTTTGTGAGTAATAGAACACCATATAATAAGGTTGGTAGTAGGAATATAGAGGCCAGGGTTTGTCTGGTGGTAGGACTTAGGAAGTGTTTATGTCTGTATAGGGTTCCTAGCTTTTGGTGGGGTTTTTTGATGTTCTTGTGAATATGATGATCAAAGGATAAGCCTTCATCAATGGTAACACCTAACAACTTCTAAGATGGTTTTCTTGAGTGAGTAGATTTTGAAGTGGGGTTTGTTTATTGTGATTTTTTTTTGTTTTTTTTGGAGTGAAGAGAAGAAGTTTGGTTTTGTTTGGGTTGAGTGCAAGGTGGTTAGTGGCCATCCAGTTGTCAATGGATGAGAATGCTTGCTGAGTGTGTGTGAGTTGTTCGGGTATGGTTGTGGGGGTGCAGATTATAGTTGTGTCATATTGAATAACAGAGTTGTTGGGAACAAAAGAGTGAAAGTCATTAATAAAAATACTGAAAAGAAGGGGGACTAATATGGATCCTTGAGGCACTCCAGTGGGAGTATCTAGGAATGGTGAGGCAGAGGCATCCCATCTAGTGGATTGATTTCTATTGGATAGGTAGTTGGAAAACCAGAGTAAAGTTGGCGGAGATATACCCAGTGTGTAAAGCTTGGAGAAGAGAAGAAAATGGGAGATAGTGTTGAATGCCTTTGAGAGATCAAGGAAGAGGGATGAGATCTTTTGTCCTTCATTGCGAGCTTGGTTAACAGTGTTTGTGAAAGATAGAGCAGTGATAGTACTGTAGGCGGGTCTGAAACCATGTTGATAGGGAAAAAGAAGATTGTTGTGTTGTAGATATTGCTGGAGCTGGGAGTGTATGCATTTTTCAATGATCTTGGAAATGGGGGAAAGTAGAGCAATTGGGCTGAAGTTAGTGGTGTCAAAGTTGTTACCACCTTTATGCAGGGGAAGAATGTATGCTTTCTTCCAGATGGTGGGTATGTAGGATTCCTGAACTAATCTATTTAAGAGTATACTGACTGGGTAGGATATGGCTGTAGCTGATATTTTAAGGTATTCAGGGGGTAGGTTGTCGGGGGCATTGCTTCCTGGCTTTAGTTTGAGAAGGAGCCTGGTTATAGTAAAGGTAGGGATGGGGGAGAGAGAAAATGTACTAGTGGGAGGGTTTGTAGGGTGGATATTATTGGGGTAGTGAGGCTTGCAATAGTTTCTTTAAAGTAAGAGTTGAAGATACATCACATGTAATTCAAGATACAGAGTTAAGTTGCAGTACAATTTGAAATACAGATGTTCAGAATGTAATCAATCCTAGTTTACATATAATTTAAAATATAGTATTAAGTCACACTAGTGTACATATACATGCCAACACAGTCAATCTATGTAACATGCATATTTCCTGACCAAGCACAAAGCAAACATTTGCAATGTCTCAGGTTCAAATTATTTCAAATACAAATGTTCAGAATGTAATATATTCAAGTTTCTTGTTTTCAAAAACCAGTGCAAATATTGCACTTAGGGGGATAAGAGGCATCAGAGTGCAGATTTTGATCAGTTTGATAAAGTAAACACCAGCATAAATGATATACAGAGTTCAGGGCACAGTAAATAACAAATGCAAACCTTACCTCAAGTGAATGCTACTACTAGTGTTTCAGGGAAAATTAAAGAAGAAACACATTTCATAGCTCAAGTCAGTGTTTCTGCTAGTGCTAATAAAAAGGATTTTCAGCTTATATGTAAAGAGTGTGGCAGTCCAGCACCAAACCAGATTATTTATCTGTTATTGTTTGGGGTAAAAAGAAATTACAATATTTCATTGTCTACAGAAAAAATTATGGAATAATGTACTGATTAATACAGACAAATCAATTTCAGTTACAAACAGACCTTTACTAGAAGACAGAAATACAGTTTGGTCAGGATTCAAAGGGTTAAAGATTACAGCAATGAACAGTTCTAAGAGTAACAACTCCATACTAGGTATGGACAAGTCATCAGAGTTACGTGTTGTTTTAGGCTTCAGTAACAAAATCTTATGGCAAAATAAAATGCTACAGAATGTACAGCAGTGCACACAGATGAGACTTGTAAGACTTTGCATGCAGTAGATTCTGCAAATGTTCAGAATTTGAAGAATTCATTACAACAGGAATATGCAGATTTATGGGTTAAATATAAAATAAATTCCACTTCAGTTGACACAGCTGAAGTGCTCAAAAAGACATATTGGTAGTGGTCAGTAATAAAAAAGGTAACACTACACATTTATCATTCTGAAAGCACATGTTGTGTAGGGTATACCATAAATGGCAGTCAAATTGATTTGCAGAATAAAGGGTTTAGAGTTACAGATATTGAAAATGATTTGTTATGTTATTTTTTTGTTTATCAGACATCGTTAAGACCTTTGTATTATGGTAGTAAAGTGTTGCAATGCATAAATAATATCTTCATACAAACAGAGATAAAAAATTCACAGATATTAAATGATTTTTTGCTAGTTTACGGAATGCAAAATTTAAAGTTAATGCTGTATTTTGAAAGTGACAGTACAGTCAAAAGCTCACATCCCATACAAGAAAAGACTGCATCATAAATGCTATGTGCCATTAAAGCCACAGGTTTGAATCCTGTGTTATACTTGTACAAATGGCAGACAAGTAAAGTTCCAGAATTAGATCAGCTCAACTCTAGTAATAAATATGTATAGTATATGAATAAACCTGGCATATTTATATAACGGACTGACAAGTAAACTTCCAGAATCAGATCAGTTCAACTCTAGTAACAGAAGTGTATATATATATATATATATATATATATATATATATATATATATGTATATATGTATATATATATATATATATATATATATATATATATATATATATATATATATATACATATATATATATTTCAAAATTGTATATATTTCATGCAGAAATTATAGTCTACTAAACACACCAAAGGCACAGACTTATATAACTGAATTATCATATTGCAGGCCAGCTCAGTGAGCTGAATTAAAGACAGTAATGTATGCTATAAACAGTATGGTAAAGATCAATTTAATATTCTTAGTGACAGTTTATAAAGTTACAGTTCTTACTATTTATCAAATAAAATTGTAGAGAGTAATGATAAATCCTTGCAGCATCAGTAGTACTGAAAAAAAATAAATGGCATTAGCTAAAGGAATAGCAATGTTAAGACAGTGGATGGAGATTCTACACAGAACAGAATATTATGATCCGAGGGTCACAGAATAAACACAGAAAGTTCAACAGTTATGGTTTATTTATAAAGGTGTAGAAATGCTAAAAAAATATTAATACAGTGTCTGATTACTACTTTAATTCCATTTGAGGTTATGACAGGAAGAAAACAATGCAACTGAGGTTTCTGTTTGATTTACTAATGAAGTTACAGTATTTACATTTCACTGTAGTACATTATCAGTTCAATTACAGATTTGCAAGAGTGTACTAGTAACATTGGTTTAGTCCACCATAGTACATTACTGATTTAACAAGCAATAATAAAATACACCACTAGCAAATAAAGGTACCTGCACAGTTCGAAAAGAGGTACCATAAAATAGAAAATAATAAAATCAGCTGTGCAGAGTCCACCCAGGCAGTCGTTCGAGTAATAACTTTCAGATAAAACACCAGTAAGCAGTCCAACAAGATACTTAAAAGCCCATCGAACACAAGTTCAAGTGTCTATTCAGACCATTATTCAGACCGCAAAACTCTTTCCAATAGTCTCCTCCAATAAAAATCTGAAATTAGATTCAAAAGTCTTTATTAACTTAAAAGAACAAAGTGGTAAGCGCTTTTGCTATGTAGCTTTCTCAAACCATAATAAAACAATTCACAAAGCTGATATATATATATATATATATATATATATATATATATATATATATATATGTATGCATAGTAATTACCTTATTATATTCAATTAAACAATAAATTAATAAATTAATCAGTTTTTAAATCAATTTTTTTTTAAAAAGCACGCAGACAATAAACAACTTAAATAAACCACATATATATTCTGTAATAATTTATATTAAATCATTTAAAAACATATATCAAATTCATTAAAAATGCTTTCATAAATTAAAACATATACTTATACTTTTAATATTTAATACTTACATTTTCTACCTTTTAACATAGGTTTTAGAGGAATTTTATCATTAAGGCCAGGGGGATTATGTGCCTGCAGTCTAATTATCCAGTCTGTTTCTATTTGTTCAGTTCGATTTCTTATATCTCCCCCTCTTTGACTAGGTATATTAATTTGTATAATCATGAACTTAAAAGAATGTGTAGAGCCTTCTTTTAAAACATATTTAGAAAGTGCATTAACTTCAGGTTTCATCCTAATTTGATAAATGTGCTCCCTTATTCTATTTTTCAACTTTCTGTCCGTTTTACCTACATAAAATGCATTACACTCCGAACAGGTAGCCAAATACACTAAATGTTTTGTATTACATGACCCATTAACATTAAAAGTATAAACTTTAAAAGTGAGGGGATGCACAAACAAATTACTACTATTGATAAACGTACAGAAATTACATTTACTACATGATACGGTACCATTAAAACCTACTACATCAGTTTTAAGACTATCTGAAAAACATAATAACCTATGTAAATTCTTTTTGTTTTTATATATAAATCGAGGGTATTCACCCACTAGTTCCTTAATATCAAGATTAGTAGTTAAAATATCCCAGTGTCTACTAAAAACATCCTTAACTGACTTTATATCCTGAATATAGAATAGAGCTATTTTCTGCTGCTTCCCTTCATTTCTATTCTCTACCTTATGTAATTCTTTATAGTAGCTACTACCTTTATCTGAAAAGTAGGGACATGCTTTATTTTCCCTTTCTTGACAGACACTCAAAAAGCATTCCTCTACTTCTACATATTTGTAATTACGAGCTAATAACCTCTTATTCAAAACTTCTAGTTCAGCTTCATAATAACTCTGTAAAGGGTTTAACCTAGACGCTCTTATGGCTTGCCCTTTTATAATGTTAGTGAAAATATGCTGAGGGTGCATACTACTTCTATGTAACAGTGTATTCTTATAACAATTTTTCCTGTGCACCCCAGTATTAAAATCCCCATTCCATAAACGGTGCACGGATACATCTAAAAAAGATATACTATCCTTAGAACTGATCATAATAAATTTTAAAAATGAAGTTGATGAGTTCATCTCTCTATAAAATCTGCTCAAATCATCTGCTGAACCAACCCAAAGGAAAAACAAATCATCTACAAATCGTCTGCAAAAACAGACGGATCTTTGAAACATTTCAAGATGAAAAAGTCGTTCTTCTTCCCATAGTGCCATTACTAGATTGGCGTAGCTATTGGCACATGAAGTGCCCATAGCTACACCATCCTTTTGTAAATATAAGCGTTCTTCAAACAAAAAAATATTATTTTCCAACATCAATTTAAGGAATAAACAGATAAGATCTCTCCTATTCTCTGACAGATTAGAATGTTTGTCAAGGTATAATTTGATACTCCTAATTCCTATATCATTGGGTGTATTTGTAAATAATGAATTAACATCCATGGTCACTATAGTAATTATATCAGTATCCTTTAAGTTTACAGTTTCACCATAGAAGTCTAATAAAAACTGTTTAGAGTCTCTCAAAATAAAAAATATTTGAGTTCACTATAGGTCTTAACATCTTCTCAATAAAAACTGATAAGGATTCTGTGACCCACCCTTGACCCGACACAATAGGTCTCATTGGAGGGGCAGCTGGGTTGTATGTACTTTAGGTAACCCTTGGATCATCGGAATAGTTGGTGTATCAGTAAACAAAAAATTATACATATTTAAATCAATAGTTTCTTTCTTATACAACTCATTCAAAACCTTGTGCACCCTTAAAATATACTCTTGGGCTCTAGTTATATGTATAGATTCATAATAATTTGTGTCACTCAACATCTCAAACATACTCTTATTATATGACACCTTATCCATTATAACTATAGGGCCACCCTTATCTGCTGGTCTGATAGAGATGTTTCTGTCATTCCTCAGATTCTGTAATGCTTTAAAGTGTCTTGGTGTTAAATTATGCTTATTAAGAATAACGCCAATCTAGTAATGGCACTATGGGAAGAAGAAAGACTTTTTCATCTTGAAATGTTTCAAAGATTCGTCTGTTTTTACAGACGATTTGTAGATGATTTGTTTTTCCTTTGGGTTGGTTCAGCAGATGATTTGAGCAGATTTTATAGAGAGATGAACTCATCAACTTCATTTTTAAAATTTACTATGATCAGTTCTAAGGATAGTATATCTTTTTTAGATGTATCCGTGCAGCGTTTATGGAATGGGGATTTTAATACTGGGGTGCACAGGAAAAATTGTTATAAGAATACACTGTTGCATAGAAGTAGTATGCACCCTCAGCATATTTTCACTAACATTATAAAAGGGCAAGCCATAAGAACGTCTAGGTTAAACCCTTTACAGAGTAATTATGAAGCTGAACTAGAAGTTTTGAATAAGAGGTTATTATCTCGTAATTACAAATATGTAGAAGTAGAGGAATGCTTTTTGAGTGTCTGTCAAGAAAGGGAAAATAAAGCATGTCCCTACTTCTCAGATAAGGGTAGTAGCTACTATAAAGAATTACATAAGGTAGAGAATAGAAATGAAGGGAAGCAGCAGAAAATAGCTCTATTCTATATTCAGGATATAAAGTCAGTTAAGGATGTTTTTAGTAGACACTGGGATATTTTAACTACTAACCCTGATATTAAGGAACTAGTGGGTGAATACCCTCGATTTATATATAAAAACAAAAAGAATTTACATAGGTTATTATGTTTTTCAGATAGTCTTAAAACTGATGTAGTAGGTTTTAATGGTACCGTATCATGTAGTAAATGTAATTTCTGTACGTTTATCAATAGTAGTAATTTGTTTGTGCATCCCCTCACTTCTTAAGTTTATACTTTTAATGTTAATGGGTCATGTAATACAGAACATATAGTGTATTTGGCTACCTGTTCGGAGTGTAATGCGTTTTATGTAGGTAAAATGGACAGGAAGTTGAAAAATAGAATAAGGGAGCACATTTATCAAATTAGGATGAAATCTGAAGTTAATGCACTTTCTAAACATGTTTTAAATGAAGGCTCTACACATTCTTTTAAGTTCATGATTATACAAATTAATATACCTAGTCAAAGAGGGGGAGATATAAGAAATCGAACTGAACAAATAGAAACAGACTGGATAATCAGACTGCAGGCACATAATCCCCCTGGCCTTAATGATAAAATTCCTCTAAAACCTATGTTAAAAGGTAGAAAATGTAAGTATTAAATATTAAAAGTTTAAGTATATGTTTTAATTTATGAAAGCATTTTTAATGAATTTGATATATGTTTTTAAATGATTTAATATAAATTATTACAGAATATATATGTGGTTTATTTAAGTTGTTTATTGTCTGCGTGCTTTTTTAAAAAAATTGAGTTAAAAACTGATTAATTTATTAATTTATTGTTTAATTGAATATAATAAGGTAATTACTATGCATACATATATATATATCAGCTTTGTGAATGGTTTTATTATGGTTTGAGAAAGCTACATAGCGAAAGCGCTTACCACTTTGTTCTTTTAAGTTAATAAAGACTTTTGAATCTAATTTCGGATTTTTATTGGAGGAAACTATTGGAAAGAGTTTTGCGGTCTGAATAATGGTCTGAATAGACACTTGAACGTGTGTTCGATGGGCTTTTAAGTATCTTGTTGGACTGCTTACTGGTGTTTTATCTGAAAGATATTACTCAAATGACTGCCTGGGTGGACTCTGCACAGCTGATTTTATTATTTTCTACATTATTGATTTGTTTACAGACTTACAAGAGTTTATCACTAGCAAATGTTTATTTCATGCAGAAAAATATAAATAAAGTCAGGCAATAAATAATGCTATCTGTTTATAATTGTTAAAGCTGCAAATGTTATTTTAAGGACCTGATACTGCTTTTTTGTGCTTTGCAGATTTTTCCAGTTTGAATTTAAATACTGTCAAAAACACTGGTCACCCAGCCTTGAGCAAGAGATGGAAAAGGGGGGTTTGGAAGGCCTAAGCAAAAAAGGGACACAGGAAAGGACACCTGGACATTAAAACAACCTCCAATACTTCAGCAATGACTGGGACAATACACAATAAGGCCTAAACTTGGTAAGAACTGTGGTGCAAAAGTCAACTTTCTCTAGAAAATGTTGTGTACCAGATGTGCATTTATGTAAATTAGAGTTAAAGCAAGTATGTAAATGTTCTCATGTTTTCAGAAAGTTGTATTACAGTACTAGTTTTCAATTTATGTTTTATCTATGTTTAGACAATACTGACAGAAAAAAAGGTACTAGTACTTTAGTTTCCAGAATATAACATTTAGCAGATTTCACTTATGCTTTTCTCTGCGTTCAGGTAACACTGCCAAAAAGATATTACTTTAATATTAGTTTAGTTAGTTTCCAGAATATGCACAGATATTTTAGAGGTTCAATATAAACTTGTATCACTCTAATGTAAATTTCGTTCGGGATTCAGAATATGACATTCATACTCAGTGATGCAGTCAGTATAATACATTTCAGTCAAATTTTCAGAATATAACATTCGTACTCAGTTACAACATGCAATTGCATCACACTTCATATTATCCAGTCATTAGTTTTAAGGGTAAAGTGACAGAATTATTTGTAACAGGCTTACTAAAATAAGTTATCTAAAGAATAAGTAGTAATAGTTATTTAATATACTCAATGCGTAACAGGGCAGGCTTAATTTGCTAATTCATTTATAGATTACAGTGCACTTTACATAATTATTGTACATTAGGCAGAAAGTTAAAAGGGCATTGACAGAGTATGCAAAGATATTGATCTGAAATACTGAAAGCATAGGCTTTAGTAAGACACAAATTTAGATGGAAGACATCTATTAGAACACATAGAAATTAAAAAGGTAAATAGAATTATTAACAAATCTAACTGAATTTTTACAGAAACAAGTTAATACAGTGTATGGTGATTATGCTTCAAGACAAGTTATAAAGGTGTCCCTCTAGTCCTGATTCCAGTTAGTCTTCATTAAATAGCAATCATACTTGATAGGCTATATAATCAAAAAGGAAATGGTCTAAACAGTACAATGTTTGAGGATTTGAAAACATGGACAAAAGGGGAAGGTTTCATTTGCTATAAGGGAGAGACCTTATGGTACAATAAGGCACAGGTTCATAAGGTAGAAAATACAGGAAACAGTTACTGTAATTTTACCATTACAGAATACAGAAATAGGGAAAAAATAGACAGGGTTAACAGTTCATACTCCGTCTAACTTGATTGAAGGCTCACATAGACAACTTGTGAATGTGTAGGGAATTTTCTTCATGCTGTTTCTGGAGCAGTAGGGTTGAAAGAATTACCAGACCTAATCAGTTTTAAAAACCACAGAATTAAAAAAACATTCTCCAGCATTTAATAAAATATGTGTAGGCTCCATGCAGAACCTACATAGAATGTAGTGGTATGCACAGCCATGGTTAACCCTCAGCAGTGCACCATGCATATTAATCATGGAGTGCTGCTGAGGGAAATCACAGTAACATGGATATTGAATACATGTAGGCAGTAGTATAGTGTCCTGTGGTTGTGGATTGTCCAGGGAATTCCTGGACAGAGGTTATGTACAGGAGAAGAATCCCTGTAATGTATCCTGCTGGTGTAGAAATATGTGTGACTTTTAATATTTTTTGTTTTATTTTTGTATTTTTTTTTTTTTTTTTTTTAATGCCCCTTCACACGACACGGTAAGGAAAGTAACAGTACTGAGTTGCACTTACACATACACAGCAGACAACTGCCAGATATTTAAAAATAGAAACTATAAGTAATTTATTATTTATTTTGTTTTCTTTTAATGCCCATTTGTGCAGCAAGGCACTGCGCACAGCAATGCTGAGCTGTGCTTACACATGCACAGGTGACATCTGCTAGACATCTAAAAACAGAAACTGGATGTAATTAATTATGTGTTTTTTACTACGTGTTTTTTATTTATTTATTAATTTTTTGAATGTCTGTTTGCATGGCATGGCATGGTGCTTAGCAATGCTAACAGGTAGCTTAGTAGTATATGTGAAGGTATAGTAGTTTTCTTACTATCCAAGTAGCTAAATAGGTAGAGTCATGGCATAAAGTGTTGTAGGTCCCAGGTTTGAGTCTCCAGCAGTCATACCTTTTTACATTTATTGCTGTGGAAATGTGTGAGGTGACCTAAAGGGTGGTTAAATGTAAAAACAAAATTGTTACATTTGAAAAAGCTGCACTGTGCTAAGCACTGCTTAAACATGGTTAACAGTTACTTCTGTCTGCATGTTGCTAAGCTTTGCTGAAAAATGGTTGTGCAAGTTTATGCAATGCTCTGCTCCACTGAGCAGGTTTGCATGATGCTAAGCTTTTTAGAATATTACAGTATGATATATAAAGGGGGGAACCAGTCTATATTAAGGGCAATTGGTGAAAATTCTTCAGCATTTGTTGAAGTCTTACTAACCTGTCGATATGCCTGGCAAGTGTTGGTGATGGAGCGGGCTTTCATGTGCAGAGGTGGGGTGTGCAGGAGTCCAGAGTGTTTGTTGGACTCCTGGTCTACAACTATGAACCCCAGCTGTTGCAGGGTGATTACCAAGGCTCAAAATGTAAAGCTGAAGCCTGGAATCAGTTGCCCAGGGATCATACTAGTGCTACTGGTATCCCCCACACTGGTGAGCAGTGTTGGCACCACTATGATGACCTGAAGCAAAGGAAGAGGGAAACCTTGGACACCTGGGTCCAAGAGGCTAGGGATGGGCACGTCCCACAGATATGTAAGTATGTCTGTAACAACTTTACTAAAATACAAGCTGAATCTGTGCAAAATTGGTATGCATAATGGCGTGCTTCTCTTCCAACAGCTGTACCTGAATGGGCTTGCAATGTGCAGTTGCATGCAGGGCACCTGGTCAGGATGTGCCGTGAATGTGCTAAGTACGGATATTTTCTGATTACTGTAGTGCAATAAACAATAAACAATACCAATAACAATAAGCAAGAAGGTGTAAAGCAGGATTGTGGTTTGATAACTAATGTGTTGAAATAAGGGCAGTAGGGATGTATTCATTGCATGTCTGCTATAATGCTGCTGCAGTCAACTGTAAAAGTGAAGTAAATAAAGAATGAAAAAGTAATTGCCTGATAAATGTATTGCACAACCCACAGTATGGTTCAGGACTAGCTGTCTCCAGATTTTCTTTTCTTTAAAGAATTTTTGGGTGATGCTGTGGAATGCGATGTGTCATGCAGCATCGCTAAGCTCACTTAAATGGAGCTATATTAATCTATGTGTTTTTAATGATAAAAAACAAGTATAAAATAAACACGTCTACTATTTTGAACCCAGCATCACTGCATCTACAGAACACTGCATTAATCTGCCATATCACACAGCTGTTAATTAAAACAGGTGCTTTAAGCAAAACATAATAATTGCAAGTTACCGTAATTAAGTGTGTGTAAGCAGAGCTGCACATTGCACTGCGTCAAAATTAATGGAAAAACTTGGGAGTGTAATTTAAGTCTGGTATAGGACTACACTACTAGGAAGCCAGACAAAGACTAATGGATGTTACTGAGGTCTCTAATAGCAAGTAAATGGGAACTTGTAACAGCAACATGTACAAGAGCACCTGATAAACATTAATGGCAAAATACATTTTCAGCTGGGACTTTGGTGGAGAAATCCATCCCTATAAACCCAGGCACTTAATAATGGATGTAATGGAGGTATGTTTTCACAAATACAGATGCTGTAACAGTGACTCTTTAGCTCAGACTGTTAAATGCTTTGCAAGCAATAAGTTTTCCCACACATAGTTCTGGGTTCAAATCCAATGGTATGTAGCATTTAAATTACATTATTTTGAAGCCAGCAATGAATGACTGAGCATTGTACTCTTTATTCACACAATGCATTTCAAATGAAATGTCTGCTTTTCACTGATGGATGTCACACGCCTGCATATAGGAACAAAGTTGACATATCCCTATAGCAACACTGTAAGGTCATGCACTAATATGCATTCACAGAGGATTTTAATTTAGGTAATGCCAACGAGGCCCATTAATATCAGCGTGCACCACACAGTCATTTCATAATGTTACATATTAGCACAGCTGCACAACTAACATACACATATGGAGGTCCTGCTAGTAACAAGGACTGCCAGCACACACATTCCAAATGGCTACCATAATGTAACACATGGCCTGACAGTTGTCCAAAGGGTTGGCATAATGGCATATTTACCCCATATGGTGCTCAAGGATACAACAAACATGTTGCCTAGTACTCTGTTAGTGATACCATTGCCTAACATACTTACCTTAAACACATGCCTTAATTTGTAGTGGAATGGGTACCCTCACACTGGCTCTGTCTCTACAATAAGGCTGTCACAGCTCCTACAGTTACTCTTACAGTTTTTCATCCTCCAAAGTGTTCACACCATCTGCCTATGCCTATTCTCTGAAACATCAGCTGCAGCCTGTAGTGCACATATCTGTATGTAAAAGTAGCTGCTAAAGACATATCCTCTGCAATGATGTAGTATCTTGACCCCAATAATGTCTAGCACAACATATCAGAAAGGGCTTCTAATCTACATGAAGGCCTTAGATCTTGTTCAGTAGTTGCATATCATTGGCTGATTATACTGCAAATCAGCTGTGTTGGCTGCAGTTAGCATTTCAGAACTACAGATTGGTTAAGAGCCAATCACCTGGTAATGAGAAACATGTTAAAAAGGCAAACAGCTGGCTAGTGGAATCAGTCTGTATAAGGCTTTCTTCACACAGTAAATGCATTGTCCAAACCTTTGTATATCTGCACATATCAACAGAGGAGTATTACACTCTTTCAGGTATGTAACCTTTTTGTTTACAACATGATGCATATGTGTGAATATACTTAGTTGGAATGGGGATTACAGCATTAAGCCTTTCTTACAACTGTAATGATGACATGTCACTGATCTCCAGATTTGTTAAACCTACAGAGGATGTACAGTACATCAAGGGTGGAATGTTTTTGTCAATGTGGCACACTGGTCTCATGGGAATATCCCTTTATATTTGTTGTAATACCACACTGCTATTTGTTTGGTACTGTTGTTTTGACATATTATTAGGTGGGGGGGTTGCCCCTCGGGGACACACTACAATGGACTCCTGTGTTGGGTGTGTAATCATACAACAGTATCTGTCATGTCATACATGACAATAGCTGACTATTGCTAGTATCTTAGTTGCATCCATACAGTATGTTGGCACACTGTGGAATATGTGATCAAGCAGTGGATATTGCCAGCCATTCTGTTCTTGCTGAATCTCTACATAGTGTACTTCCATGTATGTGATCCTGACATGTGTTGCCATTTTGTTGTCTTTCAGGAAACATGTATGCCAGATGCTGTGCCCATTTTATGGATGCTGAGAATGATATAATCTTGGAAGGCCTCCATCAACACCATGAACTCCTACTGTCAATGGGGAGGCAAAACAGGGAATAACAGGCAGCACTGTGGGCTGAACTTGTCCGTAATGTGAACGCCATAGTCACCAGAGCAGGACATATGAAAAGGTCCAACACTGTGCCACAAATATGATTAATGCTGCATGAAGAAGAGCAGCAGATGTAGCCAGGGATCATGGTGTCACCACTGGAGGGCCTGCAGCAGAATAACTACTCTCAGTGACTGAGGAATTCCTGGTGAACCTAGGAACACTTGACCGCTCTCAGGCATCCATCACCCCATATTGTGGATGTGGGTACCACAGTTTCCACGCCAGAGGAGTATCCAGGTAGGCCAAGGTTTATCAGCACTGGAATACCATAGTATTCAGTGTGTCAGAGTGTACATAACTTTATGTGAGTGTCAGGTGTTTGTTCTTTGGGGAGGGGGGGAGTTTAACTGCAGTTTGAATCTCATGCTCAGATTTTGACCAACATAACAATTAACCAAGCAGCTACTCTAATGTGAGATATATGAACATATTACCATGTTATAGTGCAGCATGCAATGGTGTTTACATTATCTGTCCCTCAATTTTACACAGGTCCTCGGACAAGGCTGTGGTCCTGTTCCTAGTAAGCACAACACAGATGTAGATTTACTGCACTATATTCCCTAAAATGTTCCAGCTTACTGGCTGGATTGCTGTACTGTTGACACAATTGCCAACTGCACAGATATTTTCTGACTGTACACACTTTAGAGTCATACCTATGCCTTATAGGTGTGACCACACTGATATATGTGATAGTATTGTCAGGACATTACAGATTGCCATATGCAATCCCCAACAATGGGCGACTTCAACTACCCCACCATTAACTGGGAAAACTACTCATGTACCAGTTCCTTAGCTCAATGCTTTCTGGAATTCATAAACTCCAATACCCTGGATCAACTTATCCACACCCCCACCAGGGGCAACAATATCCTAGACCTAGTCATTACCAACATGAGTGACCGGTGTTCCACACCTGAAGTCAACTCCTCGTTGGTCCGATCTGACCATAAGCTAATCACCCTTGATATCCGCATCCCACCCCCACCCCCCATTAAGGAAACCATGGTAAAAAAATTTCTCCAAAGCCAACTTCATGCTTCTTAAGACAGAAGTGGTGAACTTCATGATGCCCATGCAGATGGATAATACAGTTACAACTGCTGAATCCTACACAAATGCACTCTATAAGCACTTACACGAGTGCATGGATCGTGCTATCCCAAACAGAACCAAGACGCAATCCTCTAAAAAAGGAAGCCAATCTGGTGGTCCCCTGCCATAAACAAACTGTACAACAGAAGGAATAAACTGTTGCAAAAGAGAGTAAAATCCCATGAGTGGAGGAGCTCCCTGGTCTGCCTCAGTAAGAAGCTGAGATCCCTTATAAGATCCTCCAAAGCTAGGTACAAAAACAAAATTGCCACTAATTCTAAGGACAACCACAAAGCATTCTATAGCTATGTCAAGAATCTTGATGGCAACACCAAGATCTGCTCTGTGTTACAGCACAACAGCACGAAAATTACAGAACCAACTGATATTCCCAACATCCTGGCAGATAGGTTCAGTGCTAACTTTACCCCCCCCCCCCTCACCCCCTAAAGGGCCCATATCTATACAGGAAGAATGCAGAGTCCCTGTAATCACAGCAATGCAGGTAAAAATTGCACTCTCTAAAGCCAAAAACACAGCATCCATGGGACCGGACAACATCCCAGGCTGTGTTTTACATGAACTTCAGAACAAACTGGCTCCCCACTTAAGCACCATGTTCAATAATCACCTAGTATCAGGCTTTGTGCCCACTGAATGGAGCACAGCAACAGTTATCCCCCTCCACAAAGAGGGAGCCACCACTGATCCTGGGAACTATCAACCTATTAGCCTGACGAGCCTGGTCTGCAAAGCCATGGAACGTATCATCATGGAACTCATAAACAAAGACATTGGTAACCTCCAAATTCTGGATCCCATCCAGTTTGGGTTTGTGAAAGGCAGATCATGCCTCCTGAACCTGATCGACTTCTTTGAGGCAGTCATCAAAGCCATAGATGAGGGTAAGGTGGTTCACACAGCTTATCTTGATCTCGCCAAGGCTTTCGACGCCATCCCCCATTGTGGAATTATAGCTAAACTCATTAAACTAGGTATAAATCCCTACATCACAAGATGGGCTGCTAACTGGCTCACTGACAGAACCCACACTGAACCACAGGCTTCCGTCCTGGGACCTCTCCTGTTTGGTATCTACTTCTCTGAAGTACTGGCTAACATGGAAGGCCTCTGGCTAACGAAGTTCGCAGATCACTGCAAACTAGAAGCCATAGTCAAGTCCCCAAATGATGTGGACATCCTACAGAAGGGCCTCGTTGAGACAAATGCCTGGTGTCAGAGCCATGGCCTCAAGCTCAATGCCAAAAAGTGCAGTGTCATCCCCTTTGATAAAAACTCTGTACCCATGAACTACCACATAGGCAGCAATCTACTTAACACCCAATGTATGATAAGAGACCTTGGGACCCAGGTGGACAGTAGTTTCTCCTTTGATAGTCATATTGCCACAGTAGTTAGGAAGCCCTTCTACGTGGCACACCTCATCATAAAAGGGTTCTCATCCAGGAAAAAAGAGGTCATTGTTCCCCTCTACTTGACACTCATTAGCCCCATTATAGAGTACAACACCCCTTTTGGAATGTACCTCACAAGACATCTGCAACAGCTGGAAAGGCCACAGAAATACCTCATAAAGAGGATTACTGGCCTCAAACAAATGCCCTACACTGACCGCCTCAAAAAACTCCAGCTTTACTCAGTAGCATATCACCTACTCTGAGGTGATCTCATCCTAACATATAAAGCTATGTAAAACCCAGAGCTGTTGGACATGCTACACCTAAAGAAATCCCAATCCCTCCAAGCTACACACTCTAGGGACCTAAACCTTGTCACCACAATAAACAGGACTTGCTGGAGGGATAGATTCCTGTCCCAGAGACTTCCCATACTCTGGAACAGGCTACCCATCTATGTCAAGCAAAGTTCTTCATTAGCACTCTTCAAGAAAAATCTTGATGAGTGGATGAGAAATAGGAAATACACCGCAGGGATCACTTCTGTGTCTCTGTTCGACAGTGGCACAGGAAAGTAACTTTCTTGGGTGGCGTAATCCAGGCAACCTTATTGGCTAGGCTTACATAGGCCCTTGGGCTGATAGCCTAGTACCTGCCTATGAACTTATGAACTTATATGTCAACTGTGCAAAGTCTTCACAAATGTAAACAGTGTACCTCATTGCTGCTGATGAGATTGCTGTGTAAAGAGCTTTTATTTACAAGTAACTACAAATGTTTGTGGGAAAAGTAATGTCCTCATGTCCTACTATATGAGGTTGGGGGTTAAGCAGGCCTGTAATACTGACAACAGTGTATACAGCTTTACAAATATTGCAACATTGTACTGTAGAGCATAATAGTGCAGGTATTAATGTACTGCTTTTCCCTTTTGTAATACAGGTGACCAGGGGAGTTTGGTCTCTGTCCCCTACACGACCTGATGTCAGTGTCTCTTCAGACTCTGATGATGATGGTGGCCAAAATGAGACACAGATGGGGATTGCAGGGGCTGAATTTGACCCAGAGGTTTACATCCCTCTCCTGCCCTCATTATCACTGCACATAGTCTGTATACCTATTCATACCCAGTCCCCAGAGACCACAGATATTGGACAGTCAGAGGGTGGGGACATTGAACAGGAAAGTGTGGCAACTATAGCTCCAGTGAGTGTAGACACTGGCCATAGCCAGAGAGCTGGCAAGGTTCCACACAGGCAGATTGATAGGGACGGTCATAGGACGCATGCTGTTCTTCCAATATCTTTTGCAGATGTCTCATCACAGGTCACTTAGTGTATGTTTCGGGCCATCATGGAGGCAGAGGCATATTCTAAAAGGAACTCCAGATGAATGCTCAGGGTTTTGGATGCAGCACAGCCTGACATCCATGACTGCTTCCACCACATTGATGATATCCTGGATTGGTTCAATAATGCAGTGGAAAGGAGGTGGTGCAGTGTGGAATGCACATTGTCTGTGACTGAACGTCCAGTTAGAGTTGAGCTTTGGACTCATGGATGTAGGAAAGCAACTACATCTGTTAAGAGTCTACATGGCTATGCACAGTCACGCTCCCTTAGTGGCAGTACATACAGCACTCCAGACGGGAGTGTGCTGTCCACACCAAGACAGGGCAGGCCATGGGCTTGTAGTCCTGGGTGTTCCTGTGAAGGACATGGTCCCAGCAGATTGCAGTCACTGTCAGGTACTAGAACCACTTCTGACCTTGGGCATAGAGGTGGCAGTGCAACTCCTGGTAGAGTCAGTTCCCATGTTTGGAGGTGGAAATGGACAACTGTCAGCTCTACCATGCATGGCTTAAAGCTGTCCAACATAAGCATGTGAGGCTAGCACTGAGATTGACTATGTTAATGCACACACTCACACACCACTGTCAAATTCAGATTACCTACTGACACACAGCACATTTCCATGGTCCATTTTGCCTGCTTCCCTTCCTGACTCACACACATGCTTTCATCCTATTTGCTCAGCCTAGGCCTTTTCCACCCCCACACAAACCCTGTGTAAATTATGATACCTGTGTCACATCCCTGTCATCCTCATCATTAATGCAGGGAACTGCAGCTATGTGTCTGATGCACAGGGTGATTATATAAATGAATATGTAATTGTGTAATGCAGTGTTGCTTTGCCATGCCACTTGTACTGGACACTGACAGATACTGTATACAGTTTGCTGTCATTTATGATGAGTAAGCCACATAATTGTGTGTACCTTACGTTGTATGATGTTGTAATGGCTGTATAGTTACACAATGAAAGGTGTGTCATGGACCTGTTTATGGTTCAGTTTCAGGAGTCTGTAGGGACACCTATGGATACACAGCAGTAATAAACCCATAGACATCACAGCACAGGATGGAATGTCAGCAGAGAAGACATATGTCTCCAGCAAGGTCCAGCAGTATAGGTACATGGCTTCATAGGGTCATATGTGTATAACAGGTTAACAAGGACAATGGCAACACTCAGCCTACTCATGCATCCCTAATCTATGAAAAGGTCTGATACACTTGATAAGTGTCACCATGGTTACAAGCTGTGGCGATGGAGATGACCCATCTACAAATTTGCAGTGTCTGTTACCGACATTTGTTTTACACCAGTTATGATTTTGTTGGTCTGCATCTCATTGTGTAACTTGCACATGATATGTGTTACAGCAGACATGCAGTTCACATACATGGGGAACCTGTTACATACAGGGTGTAGTGTCTGTGTTACATACTTGTCTCTCCAGCATGTACTAATTATACCTCAGTGATGACGTAGATGTGTAGAACAGGTAATACATATATTAGTCTTGTCTTGGATAAGCAGGAGGTACACAGGGGGATCTGACACCTCCCTGTATGGCAGCCATCCACATCCCTTTCAAAGCATGTAGGAGACAGACAAAACATGTATTGTCTTGACATGGACTGATCGGATATGTTATCTACAATGAGTATTGGTTTACCATGTAACCAGTGTGGCTGCTACAGTTGTAAGATATGCCTGTGCAGTGACATAGCAAAGGTGCCATTGCACTCAATGATAGGTGTGATGAGAGTCAAATACAGTATGACAATGACAGTCTGGGATTTACATGCCATACCTTTCTGCATAGGTTGTACAAAACTGAATGGATCCCCACATCTTACTGAACAGTGAAAGTCAAAGGCTACAGTACTCTGTTTCCATAAGTCCATGAGTTATGGCTCAACTGTGTACAGTGTGCAGACACCACTATATTTTCCAGAGCTGGATGATTTCCAAAAGGATAGTATTGTGCAGTCCTTGGCATTTACTATTTGTCAGTCGCTCTGACAACAACTGAATGTGCGTCTCAGTCCATCCTGGATAACTGTTGGTTCTGTGTGAGATTCAGTGACAGCTCCTAATATGCAATCACCTGCTAATCTAGTCAGTCAGAGGTCACTGACAGTGGTTATGACTGCAAAGAAGGGAATGACTACAAGGGGTATTCCATTAATGAGGTCTGAGGGAAGTTCACTGGTGACTGGAATCATTGTAGTATTAGTCTACCCAATGCTATCTTCCCAAATTATAAGTATAAGAGACTTGGCTATCCACCAGCTGACATATCATTCTGTAAATAGCCTACACAGTTTTCAACAAGGCCTGCTGGCCTAATATTGTCAAACACCTTATCAGGCCATTGTAGGTGCAGTGAGTCATATTCCTATCATCCATTGCATAGTGTAACACTCAATGAGTGTTGGGAGGGTGGCCTAATGGTTAAGGTGTTTGCCTTACAAACACAAGGTGCAGGGTTTGAGTCTCACAAGAGATAACTGGCTAGGCTTAAAATGGCTCACAAGGGCAGTTAGCTTAGTACTAATCTATGAACCTATGAACCTACGAGGTCCACTGGTTATGGTAAGTAGGCATGATCTGCCCTTGAGCAAAACAAAGTGTGTTTGGTTCAGTGTCAATAGATGTATGACATTGTTACTGATTGTATCCATGTGAACTCCTTTCATGGCTTTACAAAACAGATGACTGAGAGATTTGGGGACACTGCTTGGCACTACATACTAGTTGTCATCTGTGCAACTAAGTATTGCAGTTACTTCCATCATGTTCCAAGAAAAGAATCATCCAAAGTGTCTGTACAGAACACAGGCAAACAATGGAGGGAAGTGTAATATGTATACCCTGTGAAGGTAAGGTGGAGGTTTTACACAGGTATTCTGCAGTTGTACACTACTCAAGTGTGTATAGTAAAAGGACACAATTACCTTGTGAAGAATGCAGAAACAGGGGACTCCCCTGAACTGCTGGTGCCTGGCTACTACTACTGCTGGTTTCACCACAACCACTATATCATGGGGTACCATGCTCCGATATTTTTTCTGTCATCACACTCAAAATGTTACTATGAAGCTCATGATGAGAATCAGAACATAGCCTATTTGTTCGTCCACATGGTTATCCCACATCAAGAAAGGTTCTGTAGGCTTCATGTACCCTTCTTCAGATAGATGCCTTGATATGTAACTTGAGCAATCAGTTGGCTTTTGCATGTGTTATTCCTTCTGTACCAGGGTTGGTGGTATGTCACTAGGGAACTGACCAGATGGTGATTAAGAGCACAGATGCAGCATCATGATATAATGTGCAATATCCAGTAATATAGATGTTCAGGCTTGCTGAAACAAGCAGTATTGTAGTGGTGATCCATCTTAGATGACAATTTTTGCAGCACATCCATCCTGCCCTTCAACAGATTAATGGTGGATATCTGCATGACATGGCTGTGAGGCATACTGCAGAGGACAGGACAACTTTGGCTAAAGTGTGTCCACCTGCCACATGTCCTAGGTATATCATACTGTAAAGTTATCTACCCAGCACACATGTCTGTGTTCCCACATCTTGTCACACAACAACCAGTTTGCTGTCTGGTTGCTTGACAGGCAGTGTACGCTTGCAAGGCCAATGTAATGTCAGCAAAGTTTAACAAGTCCTCTGTGAATGCATGGGCATCCACATCTTCACTGCAAGGCATGCCTACAAACATTGTCTTTCAGGCTGTCAACCCCAAGGGTGTGGCAGCATAACCCTAACTTTACAGGACTTGCACAGTGTCGCTTTTGTAAGTATGGTATTGGACTATGCCTAATGACAGGATTATGGTCAATCCAAGGTCCACAGACCTGGCAAGGCATTGTATGGCACACTGTCAGGTGTTGTGTTACCTTAGGGGACCTACATAAAGGTGACATGTTACATTTCACCATCTGTCATGGCACTGCCAAATGATGGCATGGTGTGACGTACAAACAAGCATGACTATATTGCTAATGACACCACTGATGACTGCTGATGAGATGTGTTAAGTGCCCCCTACCCATCTACTCCAATGCCACACAAACACAACGTGTGATAGATATGACATAATTTCTAACCTTGATTCCATGGTGTCTCACAAAGCAGTGAGTACATATGGCAATGAGCATTTTGCCAACATGTACAGCTCACCTCCTGTACTACCCACACTCACATCACACACACCTGCATGTGTGCAGCTCCTTACCAGACACATTCCTAAACAACAGACACCTCAGAAAATCTTACCACTGGAGAGCACAGTACGCATAATAGTGCATATACCACTGCTTCACCAATCAAACACCTGAGGCAAAACACAAAATCAAACCTATTATTCATAGGTGATTACATTGTGAGACACATTGATGTCTGTGTCACCAGGCTACATATGGGAAATCTCACAGTTATCTGACTGTGGGTTGACACGATACACAATACCGCACATGGCCGCAACTCAAGGAATATCAGGTAACATAATGATGACATCATATTTCCTGCAGATGTGTACGACTAGGGACATACGTACATCACCAGACTGTATAAAGACACATGACTGAGCTTAAACACTCTGTCTCTCTCGTGGGTATGTTCATAGCTTTCAGCTCTATTTGGCCCTCACCTAAGATGATGACTCACTACACACAGAAAATGATGGATATCAATAATTGCCTTAGCATGTGGTGTCATAGTAAGGGGACCCACTATATGTCTGCCTGAGATAACTTGTTCAACAGACATCAATGCTTTGCCAGAAATGGTCTTCCTCTCTCACCCCTGGGATTTCGAGTCCTGGCCAATGCTGATGACACTCCCACAGTGCATTTTGTAGGCACTGTCTGAAGGTAAAACTATCCAATGAAAATTTCATCTTTATACAACATCACAGTTATGCTGCTACACTCTGGGAATGTCAACACTAAACCCTACTCTGTGGAAGGTTTCCCCACCTTGGAATATGCAGACATTTGTGCAGTTAGAGACACTTGGTTGAAGGCTGTGGACAACACCACAGCCATACCAGAGTACACATCATTCCACATGTTCGGACTTCAAACTTATGCAGATTTAGTGAAACACTATGACTTTCTGGAGACACTGCAGGTGCTATTCACTTCTGGAAGGGCACCTAATTAAGCCATTGTCAGCTATAGGAGCAGTTCCATGAATCCAGACACCCATTGTGCTTATTTGAATGTACTTGTGTCCATCAAGATATATCAGTACACCATGGTATCAGGTGGCATTAAGTAACCACCAACTGTGTTGCTTAGTCATGCTAAAGCTCACTTGCCCAAAGGTTAGTCCACAACAATGCCTGGGACCAGTGGCGTGACATCCCCACACAGGGAGCCAATGTAGTCTTTCATGTGTTTACCAATATCGGTGACCACTGCAGTCCCCCAAAGTGAGGTCCTCCCTGGTGAGATCTGACCACAGATCAGTCTCATTAAAAGTATCAGACCTAACCCCCACTTGCAGAAAATACAGAAATATACTTCAACAAAGCAATTTATTACCTCATATGGGATGGTTTACATAGTGCGACTGCCCCTCCCCCCTCAGATAGGACAGGCAAGTATACAGAACTATACACCCATGCGTTATGTAAGCAGCAGTATAACTGCATAAACACGGCTGTGCCTGACAGGAGGAACATGAGTTCCTCATGGCACAGCAAACCTACCTGGTGGAAAACTGTCATAAGTAGGCTATACAATAAGAGGTGGACATTGCTGTGTGATAGTTTAGATGTGGGTGCCCCCTAAAATGGATGCACAACCTCCTCAGCTAAAACAAGCACATAGTGTTATGACTAGAAGCAGTATGTGACAAAATTAGCCTCCGCCACAAAGCAGAACCACAATGCACAGTATCGTTGCATGTGCAACCTCAGAGGACAGGCCCAGATTGTCAGTGAACTTGTACTTAATGATACCACATATAATGGGTCTGTACTCATAGCTAACCTGCTGTCCCACAGGTTCTGCATCAACTTCACTCCCCTGTCCCCACCACATGTGCCACATGACATTCCTACAACCTGTCTCATACCTTCCATATCTACAGAGCATGTCATAACTGTCCTCTTTATGGAGGATACACAGCATCTATTGGACATGCTAACATCCCAGGCTGCATCCTACATGGAATCCACTAAGGATTACTAACACTTTTGGCAACTCCTTGCAATCATACTGTAACCACCGGCTGCATCCCAGCTAAGTGGACAATGGCAGCTGTAATCCCCTTGCACAGAGGTAGTGCATCCACTGATCACCAGACTATAAACCTATTTACCTGAGTAGCCATATCTGTATGCCCATGGGGCAAATCATCATGGAGCTGATCAGCAAACATATATTTGATCTACAGTCGACTGTACACAGTTTGGATTTCTGACAGGGAGATCATGGCTGTTAAATGTGGTGGACATGACCAAGGCAGTCACCAAGGAACTGGCTGAGGAGACACCAGGCCATACAACACCATGGATTTAGCCAAGCCATGTGATTCTCTCTTCCACTCAGGCATCATTGACAAAAGCACCTACTTAGGCATCCATGTTAATATCATTATAAGGGTCACTACTTGGATTATTGATGGCATACATAATCAAAATAGGGAAACCCACCTCCAATAGCTGATCTGTAAGCATCAGTGTTCAACAGAGCTCATTCCTGGGTCCTGTACTGCTTGGAATCCATTTAACCATGATACAAGCAAATACTGAATGTTTGTGGCTGACAATGTTGGTCGGTGCCTGTAAATTGTGAGCAGTCATAGATTGAGTGAGTTATGTCAATAGCCTACAAGAGGATATTGATGAACAAATGCCTGTTGACATACAAATGGCTGTAAACTCCATGCAGATATATATGTAGTATAATTTCCACTATGTTCCTGGTAAGTAGCACATCAGTCACAACATGTGATGCACATGCTCAGGGATGATAGATCTGGGCACACAGGCCTGGCCTCACAGGTTTACACCTAATGTATCTGAGATCACCATGTCTCCCCCATGGTAAGACTGGAATCATATATCATAACTGAGGCACAGTCACCAGAAATTGACATACTCATAACCACATTATACTCTTCCCTCAGTATTCCAATATTTGAGTGCAATGGCCATTTGGTAATGTATCTTTCCAAGCACTACTGGCAATTGCACACAACACAATGGTCCTTCATAAGGGAAATTCACATCTTCAGTATCTGTTCAATGGGGTTCATCTAAAATCAGTGGCTTTGTAGCTTGTGGCATATAGACTACTCAGAGGTGATCTTTCCCTTGGATACAGGGCAATGTGTAACCCTGCTTGACTGGAAATGCTGCAAAGCTGTCCATGGCATGGTACATGGATTACTCACTCTAAGCACATTAACCTGGTATGTGACATTAGTAATACATGCTGGTGGGATAGATCTGTCTAGCAGACTTTAACACACCTTTGAAACAGCATCCAGCCTAATGGCAAACAGAGCACCTCAGTGGACCTCGTCATATGCCATCTGTATGATTGGCTGGGTGATCATCATTTCTTCACAGGGCTTCTGTCTGTGTCCCGCTTGAACAGGGGCAATACGTGCTGATCACGTAAATAAGGGTATAAACTTAGCTAAGGTTGTGAGGGCTGTAGGGCCATTACACAACTAAAGTTCAAAGATCCTATGATTCCATAAGCTGATGTGAAATTCTGTAACAGCCACGCACACAAACCTGGATACAATGAAGAGAGCACCACTTCCAATTACTGTTTACAGGACACGGCACAGCACACACACTACAAGTTAGCTGTATGTAGATTAGAACACTTTCCTATCTAATGATATGCACTACAGATCATAGTACATGACGCATGTGCTACACCTCAAGTCAGTTATTATTATCTCTTTAGGATATCTTGTGCTTGATAATATCAGTAGGCCTAGTTGTGGTCAGGCATTTGGAGGCCTGCATCACCTGCTACAACCAAATTACTTCAAACCCTAACTCTTTCCAAGTTACTGAAGTGATCAAATTTATGTCATACAGAGATTGACACACACACTGAGTGGTCTGGAGTGAGATTAGAACCCTTACCTACCTAATCTCACACACTATAGATCACAGTACTTATTGCACATGCCATGGCTTAAGTCAGAGATTGCAATGGTAGCTGGTAGTCTTCAGGTCGATGTCATCAGCAGGCCTTGCGGAAGTGGGCAGTTTGGAAACTGGCAGTAACTGACAGGGCCAAAAAGTGTAGAACCATTACAATTTCATAATCAATGAGGGATTCTCAGTTGTTTTGCAGGGAGATACATATGCACACGTGCACACACACACACACACACACACACACACACACACACACACACACACACAAACACACACACCAAGTGGCCTGGAGTGACATTAGAATGCCTACCTAACTAATCTTACACACTGTAGATCACAGTACTTTTCAAACATGCCACAGCTATCTGTTTTATACATGTGTGCAGGAAAAGTACTTGTGGCTTGCACAAACTAGGCTTCTGCTGAACACCATCTGTGGCATGCAGAGTGATATTGCTTTGCACTGTTATCTGCATCTAGTAGCCTAGTAGTCAGATAACAATTATTTATCCTAGCTCTGTGGCTACAGTTACCAGTTAGGCCATATGTGGGTGTTTCCATTTGGATGGGCAAGCCTGTGTGCAAGAACAATGTGCCATGTTCATGCATGTGTAGGCAACATTATACATTACATCACCTGCTCACCTGTTGCTGTATGTGTGTTGACATCCAGCAGGCACAGGGTTCTGTAGGCAAGTGCATTATATACTGTTGAGCCCTTAGTTTGGATCTTTTATAGATGTGTGATAGTTCAGCTTTTCTCACCATTATCAGGGTAGGTAGGACAATACATACATCCACACACATATTTAGGTGTATAACAGGGATGTATATATACATGTAGCAGTGTATGTGTATGATATATATATATATATATATATATATATATATATATATATATAGGTGTTACATAGATATATGGGGGGAGAGACTGAGATGTATGTTTATATATATATATATATATATATATATATATATATATATATATGTGTGTGTGTGTGTATATACATAGAGATAGATATACTATCTAAGGGTGAAAGAGATAGTGACAGACATATATGTATATATAGACATATCTATACATAATAGGTCATTTTGAGCAAGAATTGCGCTTCATTAAACTAAGTGTATGAGCATGTCTAGTGGGATTGTCAGTACTTATAAACTGACTCCAGGCCACACCTACCAATACTGAAGTCCAGGATTTTGTGTGTTGCAATGACATCTGTCCTTGCTTCTGCAGTGCTGCACTTCACTCAAATTGTCCATGGCATTCTTCAGCTGTCTGATGTAAATAATATGTGACAGTCTGTAAAAAAAAAAAAAAAAAAAAAAAACATAATAATATTTCACATCCAAAAGATATGGATATTTCCAGACTAGAACCAATGACACCCTCACACATGCTAATTTCCCTAGTCCACTGAGCCACACAAACTGCCAGATAGAGAAGAGTCATTCATCACATAATCAACAGCATAAATATGCATGTTGGTATTCTCACATTAAGTTAGATATACAGTGTATGATCAGTTTCTATGTTACTACCCTGAGATTGCATGGACTGCTGATATACCACTGATGAGTTACTGCAGTTATATGGGAACTCTGCTGTGTTGGGTGTGGGTGAACAACACTGTATGTTCTGCTGTGATACACAGTAGTCCAAATATCATGTAACCTGACTATTTAACATCTCCCTTGTCTGATGTAGTGCATATTCCATGCATGAGGCCTAGTGTCCTTAGTCCCATGTGGCTGTTACTTCTGTCCAAATAGCCCACTATATTTACTTGCATAAATGTAGCAGATCCATGCATACAATACCATATCATACTAATCCTTACAAGTACTGTGTAGGTTAGAGACTTGCCTTGCCAATGCAGCCATTGACAGAACTGTAGTTAAGGCTGACTCTGTCTGATGCAAGCAGTACACAGCCAATACATGGACAGGCACGAATTGTGTGGGTTGCCTGCCATCAATCTTAATATATGTATGTTAGTAGGAGTAAGGTGTCAGTCCCTAGGTCCCTAGGTTGTCAGTGAATGTGCTATGTTTTGTCTCTTAGCCAAAGCCAGGGTGTACTGAGCATGTCTACATCTGCATACAGGGAATTAAGCAGTGGGATCCTCCTCCAAGTTCTTCTGTGACTGTGGCTGTGGTGACCTAGGCACTGGTGGAGGGCTGTGTATCCCTTCCCTTTTCTGACCCTGCTGCAGCTGTTTCCACAGGATCAGATTGTGTACCATAGCACAAGCTGTGAACATATGTGCACATGTGACTGGAGAGGACTGCTGGGCTTCTCCAGATATATCATGGTACCGGAACTGTGACTTCAGAAGCCCAAACACACTATATGATGTCCCTAGTTTGTGCGTGTCCCTCACTATGATGTTCTTCTGTGGGTGTGTGTGCATTTCTGATGGGTCTCCTCATCCACGGTTCGAAGGCGTAGCCAGCATTCCCCAGTTAATGGCTGTGTGGGATGTCTCTGTTAGCAAAAATTTGGTACAGCTGTGATGCTTTCCAGATATGGGAGTTGTGATATCTGCCAGGGCTGCCAGCACACACATTCAGGATAATCCCCTGGGCATTGCACACAACCTAGCAGTTGATGGAGTGGTCCCCCTTGCAGTTGATGTAGATTCTGGCCTCCTGACTGGGTGGTGCCTTAATGTATACACGAGTGCAATCTATGGCAGCCAGTACTTCAGGGTAGTGTGCTACATGGTAGAATTGTTGCATTTTGCTGGCCCTCACTTCAGAGGTGAAGGGGAAAGATATGTGCTCACTGGCATGTGGCAGCATGGCATCCAGGAACTGATGGATTATCCTGGAGACCCCCATCATGTCCACAGTTTGTCTTTGGTAAGTACCTGTAGCTAGTATCCTAAGGGCTACACATACTTTTGTTTCCACTGGGATGGGATCCCCTCTGTTGGCTCTGGGTCTGAGTTGAGGGCAGCAGAGCTCAGTGAGTTCTTGTAGTACGTCCCTGTCCACCCTCTAGCACTCTACAATATCCAGCTGATGTAGCTCCTGGAAGGTTACCCTGGGCCTGAACACTCTTCTCCTTCTCTGCCAAGGCCTATTGTCAGCACTATCGACTTCAACATCTAGAACATGCACATGTCGCAGATCTGCAGCAGCCCTAGCATTATCTCAGTTAAAATTCCCAAGTCTGTACACCAATGGTCCAGAGTAATGGGGGAAAATAAGAATGTTGTGTGTATGCATACTTTATACAGCCCTGCTGTAGGTGCAGAATGTGTGACTGGCTAACTATGATGCATTCCACCTGCCTACAATATAATTAACAGCATTTAATGGCCCTATTTTAGTGCGCCACACATCATGGCTTATACAAAGGTCAAAAATGTCTAATTGAATACATCTGGTCTTAAGGACACACTAAGATAGGCAGTGTACCACTCAAACACACCCACCTAAGCTTAAAAAAGCTGAGAAGTGAGATGACACCCCCCCCCCCGATGTCAGTAGACCCTACACAAAGGGGATATGTGGACACGATTACTCCTTTCTGCCATTCAATAACTCCACCTCATTTTCATACATATCCATGCTGACAACCTTGAAATTACATGCTTCATAGCCCTATCACAATAGCAACAGCACCAATGCACCATTGTAGGGACCCCACTCAAGGTCCTATAATACATTTCTGTCACATAGAATAAAATTCTTAATTTTCCGATTTTTTTCTATTAAGCATGTTTGCAAAAATAGCTCAAACATGCTAAGATTATTAAAAATAATTATTAATTAAACTTATTCCCTTTAATCTTTCTGACATACAGAATAATAGTTTTGCTCATATGTGTATGTGGTATTACATTTTCAGGGATTTATGTCCACATTTCTTCATTTTTACACCCCCTTTTGTCTGTCAAGACTCCTGTACATGGAATTTTTCTGCGTACACTACTGACACTGACACGGGGTCTGAACAGATGCTTTTCTGCTTGCTGGATCACTCTGCCTGCCTCATTTGCATGAGAGTCACCTGCTTATAAGGCAATTTGCATGCCACGGAATTTTCTGTATTTGCACACGTGTGGTTGCAACTCAGCAGCACTTACAGAATCTTAATATGTTCATGCCCTTGTAAGCATCGCAACGCAATGCCTACATGAAAAAAAAAAGTGTAGGCTTTATTAAATTACCCCCATTGATTTTCAGAATAATGTGCATGTTTTAGATACAAATTACCCCCATTGATTTTCAGAATAATGTGCAGGTTTTAGATACAAATTACCCCCATTGATTTTCAGAATAATGTGCAGGTTTTAGATACATCACACATAAATCAGAACTCAGACTTAAGGACTCTAAAGATTATGGATCTAGTTAATGGGGTAGTCACTGGAGCAGGTATATTTCCTGCATATGAAGCTGTTAAAGCTATATGAAAATTATGTAAATTGGACAGATTGGTGGAGGTATTAGACAACAGTACCTTTGAGATCCTAAAGTACATCGCTATCAGGACACATCTGCAGATTATGAGTGAGGTGGCATAAAGCCTGTATATTCAAACCAGATTACAGTAGTTAGTAATGCAGATATGAAGAAGATCCCTGTAAAACTTTCATCAGAGACCTCGGGGGGGCTGTTACATTGAAGCTTTTTACTTAAAAGTAGCTGTTAGGCATTAGGCAGAATAAATAGTAGACTAGGCCTAAAAATATAAAGTCAGATTTATGTTTTCATTTATGCATGCAATTTCAGGAAAAGTCAATTCAGTAGAAGGCAAAAGATAATCTTGCTGACTAAGCATGGTATGTGCAGAAACAGCAGTTCTCAAGGGAAAGCTACAGAATGTTCCTTTCTCAAGGAAATATATGTGTACTTACAATGGAATGCTAGATAAAGAATAGACAGTTGGCACTGTCAGGCACCTGCAAGATAAAGCCTGAGTAACAAGGTTATTAAGGGGGGTGGATACGGCTCCCAGAGGAAAGTTACTGGAATAAAATAATATAATACGTATGTTTGGGACAGAGAAGTTAGTTAAAGTCTGGTACAAGACTTGTTCAGATATCGCTGTTGAACTACTTTTGTGCTTTCACTTATTCAATGCTGTTATATACCATTTAAATATGCTGCTGTGACATTTAAACCTGCTGCTATTATATTACATGTTACTTTCTACAATAAACTATTATTAAGCAATTTGTGGCAACAGAATTACGGAATGTTCCTGACTCCATAGTATTAGCCCAAAACACACACACACACACACACACACACACACACACACACACACACACACACACACACACACACACACACACACACACACACACACACACACACACATTAAAAATGCCAAGTATCTCAAACTAATCTGCATGGCAATCATAACAGAAATTCAGAAATTTGCAGGAGTACACACAGAAATGTATTAGACAATTATGGATATGCCTGTATGCCATCGACTAACTTATACACACTCCAAAGCTGCAAGGCTATTTGTAATGCATATACATATTCATATCCCTCATTACATTAAAATGAAAGAAAACTACTGATATCTACATAATACATATATTATTAAAAAAAATTGACATGAATGCATGGATTCTGATGGGATCCGTAGATTTCCTAATAAAAAATTAAAGGAAAGGGGCATTCGTGTCCTATCCACCATAGCGATCAGTTGCTAACAATGGGTTTGAGAGCTGTGGGGGGACATAAGAAATGCACACACACAAAGAAAGTGGGAGATACAAAACAAGATGTGGGGTAATAGGTGAAGAAGAGGGGCATACAAGAAGAATGTTGGAATAGGACAATATGAGGGGAAAGACAGGGGAGTACTGACAATATTTTTTTGGTGGGAATATGCCTCATTTTTTTTTTGAAAAAAAGAAAGGAAAGGTAAACATAGGGAAAGTGGAATTAAAGGTAAGAACAGCAGGTATACCTAGTATACCTATAGACCAAATAGCACAACATAATACAGACAATGGTTGGAAAAAAACAGTATGGACAGGTTAGTTACACAAACAGCACACTGAAAAACACATGCAATAGAAAGTTATCAAACAGGGTAGATATGCATACCAGCCATGGTGAAATGCAGAAAACCAAATCTACCTATTCACTATCACATTAGCACATGTTGCACTATGTGTGACAGTTCATACCTGGATGTGTATGATAGATGGTAAATGTGTGTTCCAGAGTAATAAAGTAGGATCACAGTATACATTGCATAAATAAACATATTTCCAATTAGTCTGCCAGCAGTGCAGTTGTTAGTCAAGCCACATCACAGATGAGCAAATGCAGGTCAAGCAATCGTACATATCTCCAGAGGACAGAACCAAACCAACAACAATGCATGTGAAATTCAAGCAATCAAGCACAATGCCAGGCAGAAGTACTGCAGAAGATCAGCCAAGGCTGCTACATACACAAGTAGGTGTACATAACCAAATGTATGCATGCTACATATATATGCCGTGTCAAAGGGAACACACAGGTGCATATGTGCATTTGTGTCAGTGGCATAAATGGAGTGTGCATGAAATGAAGGTCAATACACATACACACACCAATGACTTAATAATATGTTAAAAAATATAACAGGATGGAATAATGAATATAGCAGATTGTGCACATGGGTGTGAAAACAATACAGTGGGTAAGACACAAGTAGAATGAGAACAAGGATGTATTGCAAGCATTAACTAGCAGCTTGTGTGCAGATGTCCCACATTGCAAAATGTCCATATATTTGGCACATATTCATGATCTCAGATTAATAACTGGCAATGGGCAGTAGCTTTGACAAAGGCAAACATAAATGCAATAAATCCAAGGGACATATTAAAGTGGTAGGGAGGTGGACAACTTGGAAATGGAACAAGGTAAAGCAGGACACGTTAAGGTGACACAATGCAAATGCATGTGTAAAGCACACAGGGTGCTGTAGAAGACATGCAGATATATGTTTAAATAAATGGAAAATGTATGTCAAATGGACGGATGGACTGCTGATGTCGACAAAACTGGACATGTAGAAAACCCACATTAACAATAATGTGCAATCATGTCACATCAATATGCATAGGTAAGCAAATCAAAAATTTCAATCAATACAGATATATTGTCATGGAAATGTCAAAAAAGAAATTCATGTGTATGTCAACCATACTGCTCATTACAGAGCAGAGATCACCCCTATGACCATCATTACAGCACATTTACAGTACATCACTGAGTGCTCACATGTCAAACTAAATATCTGTGTCAGTATGCATCTGATTATGTGTGCTAAGTACAGCCATTATGTGTATGACTATTTATGGAAGGTGTACACCAATGTCATTACATGGTGGTTGTAGAAATGCTACAAACAGCAAACATGTTGTAATGTACTGTGAAAGAATGTGTAATCTGGAACATTGTGTACAGATTAATGTTACCTTGCTCTTTGAGGATATACTGTATATGATTCCATATGGCATCCGTATTGCCAACCCATGACACAACACCACATCATGAGAGTGGGACATCATGACAATTGTAATTCAAAATCATGTGGAATGACATTTCTTTATGTTACACATACCTGATATGGCAAAACAGACATCCATGGCATATGGCACTGTTAGTGTTGGACTATGGACAACATATGTTGTCTGTCAGTTGTCCCATTAAAACAAATATTACAAGCTGTCTGCAGCACTATCAACAGGTTAACTGCCACAATGTATTGACAGTTAAATATGTGTGGACAGTGTAATATGAAGACAAAGTAAATGCCACATGATAATAACACATAAGCATGACAGATACATGTATGCATAGAGCAGAGTGCATACACAGTCCAATCAATTACAGGCCAATCATTATGTTGGCAGCAGAACAAAAGTGGAGCACAGAGACCATACCTACTGACTGGAGGGACCAGACTAATGTGGATCAGACTCCCAAATGATTTCACTAGCTATCATCCTGAATGAATCCCACCTAGCTTGTGCCATTTCATTGAAGAAGGTCCCCATCATGTCCCCTCATATGTGTTTGGAACACATTGGTAATGATATTCCTGGTCTTCTCTTGAAAACTGTCTCTATCATGGTCATAGGGACGTCTCGTCTAGGGTGAAGGCAGGATATCTTGTGCAGGGGCAGGTCCAGGCCCCTTGTCATTGTCATCATCATCACCATCTTTTTTGGATGATTCAGGCAGCGGCCTTGCACATGTACAACATTGTCTTTGGATTAGTGAATGCCCTCAGGTACCATGCTCTGTAAAGATTAATTACAAAACACAACAGAAAAGAAAACACAATGTCTATCACACAGGGCAATCCCATTAAAATCAGAGCACAACACAATATTGTTATGATGACAATTTACACGGGGACTGAGAAACAGCCATTATGGACAGAATTAACCATGGCCTGATATGTAATACTCCTGAAAAGGACAACAGTATTCTTTCATGGTTAATTCTATATGTGTAAACATACACACGCACACACGCATACACGCACACACGGACGCACACACACACACACACACACACACACACACACACACACACACACGCGCGCGCGTGCGCGTGCACACACACACACACACACTCACACACACACATCATTAGCATTGTAAAAGTGTATGAATGGTCAACAAACATATTTTACTGCTTGCATTCAGTGATGTATATAAGCGGACAAAACATGCCATAGTATAAATGAGGAGAAAGACACTGGAGACTATTGTAGACAATAGGCACAACATATGATTGTGAAACAGGCAGCATGATATTTGACTGAACATACTGATATAATGAATACAACACCAACAGCAATGTGATATGTTCATTCAAAATAACTGTAGGCAATCTGAATGTAATATATCTGTTAATAGTAGTATTCCCTGAGTACAACTGTATGCATTCTCATCCAAAACAATCGGGAATCAGAAGGCATACAAAACAAATATTTTGGAACATGATTACTGATTATGGTCTGCATCTATCAAATGGATACTTGTTTGTGTATCAGTCAACCTAGGATATAGCAGTGTTTTTTTAAATAAAACAGCCAAGAGGTTGGAGACTGAAACAATACCAATTTTGACTTGCAATGTATGCTCATTACAACCTGCTTATACCAAATGAGTATCCACTCAGGTCAACCTAGCTTATAGCAGGATTAAAAAAAAAATGGGGTTAAAGATAGGATCAATACCAATGTTGACTTGCAGGGTATGCTCATTATGACCTGCTTCTTTCAAATGGGTACCCACTCAAGTATCAATTAACCTAGTATATAGCAGTACTTAAAAAAAAGTTTGGAAACAGAAACAATACCAACATTGACTTGCAGTTATGAACTACTGCTAGCAAATTTTCAACTGTTCAAGTGCCACTCAATCTAAACTATATCACTGTTTTTAAAAACACACACACAGTGTATGAGGCAGATGCAATACTAAATTTGAACTTAAGGCCATGCCACACAGTCTGAACACCATCTACAAACATTTGTATTAACACTGTCACCGCAGACTATTATAGAGTGAATAGGCAGGCTATGCATAACAGATCAAATGTCAGAAAACACATCCAGACATAGAAGTGTGCCAAGCCATATATCACAAGCAATAATCACCACATGTGCACATACATATAAAACACTCACTGTATAACCTGTGTGTCAGATACACACAACAGACTGTTCTTTATGCTGTGGATGTATTTCTAAAAAAATGTGTGCTGACAAAATGTATCAAAAATACATGAACACTATAAGTTTAATACACAGTTGTAATGACAGCTACTGTCTGCTAATTTCACTTACCCTACTGATGCATAATGGGTATTCCAGTAGTCTAAATATTTTTGAAGACTACAGGCCTGAAAACAGTGCAATATGCATCTCAGTTCATAATATATGTGAAATATTCAACATACCTCTCTCCCTCCACTGCTGTACAAGCCTGTGCAGCCACTTGATATACATCACTATGTTCTGAGTGCAGTCCTCACTGTCTGAAATAAAAAAAAAATATTTAAAATTTAATTAATTAAATAACATGGGAAAACATTTTGCAACAAACTTTGTAGTCTTTTATTCTGAAAAACCTTAGTTTAACACAATACTCAGTTGACATTGTAACATTTAGGTGTTAACATCTTTAAGCACAGATTAGAAGACATGAGATTCAAACCTGCAAATATAATCTACATCCAAACTTTAAATTTAAAACCTACCTTCCTACCTAATACATCTTAACTGCCAAAGCATTTTCCCAGCAGTGAAAACAGTTAATGTAAAAACAATATTCTGATGGTAGAGGGTATACTAAGATTGATCTTGGTTTAGGATTGCAAACTATGAATATGTATTGCTCATGTAGCTAAACTGTATTCAAATTACATTCATATTAGTACTGTATTCTGAGAAATTAACAGTAATTGAGGTAATGCATTCCTCATACAGTGTGACAGTGTATTGTGGCATCCAGCTTGTGTGAACAGAGCCATACATGTTTCATACCTCTCAAGTGCCCAGATTTTCACAGAATGTCCACATTTTTGCCTCATATTTGTGGTCCATTTCTCCTGAAATGTATGGTTTTCTGTCAAATCTCTGTTAAATTATTGGGGACTGCAGTCAGAAAATAATGTCAGACATTTGAGTTTCAGACATCATATCCTTCAGAAAATTCATGCTGATGCAAAACCTGTTATTTTATCAACTTTCTAAGTTTATAAGAGCAATATTTAAAAAGTGTCCCTATTTTGGGGCTTTTGTACCTGATTATGTGTGTCTTTGTTCAGATTTCTTGCTCAGAGTAGTTGAGAGGTATGATGTTGCTCTATATTATGGACACAGAAAGGTTTGTAGGAGGACCATTATTCCTTGAAATTGCACATCACTAGTTAAATACATACATCTGCCCTGCCCTTCATTGCAATTGTTGGTGGGCCCAACACAGTCCCTCAAAATTAAAGTTTGAGTATGTTATACAGTTGACTTTAGTATTTCATGACAGACTAGTGCTTCACAGCATTTTAAACAGAAAACAATATTAACCTACTAAATTCCTCAGCCATATAACAGGATTTAGCAAAATGCACTGGCACTGCTTTTAAATAGCTAATGTTAACGGAATCTTATGGATTACAAATATATCAGTAGTAATTTGATGAATTTGATATTGGCAACAATGCTCAAATTATACGTGTTTGTCTTCCACCTTGTACCAGTCCAGTAGGTGATACAATGAGACTATAATGGAAATCTATGAAATGCGCAGTCATCAGCGGCCTAGGTGTTATAGGCATCATTAAAGCATAAGGACAATGGCTATGTGAAATTATGTATTTAAATGTTATGAAACATATGTACATCTTCAAAGGACATACCTAAGGTTATTAACTAATTATTAGATAAAAACAACATGGGTCTTTCACGCAGTAGGCAAAATGTGTTTATAAAAAATGTATCGGATATGTATGGGTCAAATAACTATCTTTAAAATCCATAGTAATACTAAGAAATGCATAAAATGTTGGTACTGACTGTAGGGATCTATGGGCTTCTTCCACACCTTATCAACTTACATTTGAAGCTTGGTTGCTTCCATCCCATCAGGTCACCATAGTGATGACAAACCTGCACTCATTTGTGGAATATTCCCCATCTTCAGTCGGTGCTCCCTTGTGATCCATTTCCACACATTGATCATAGTAAAGTTTATGGGCCTGATTCTCATCTTCTGCTCCAATCCAGCATAGCCTGTTAACAGCTGTGTCATCTCCTTCTCAGTCCACTTGGGTACATGGATATGTTGCAGCCTCCTTGAAGTCCCTATCATGATCTGCTATTCTTTCAAATCTGAAAAACAGAAACACACAGAGATGCTTATTAAGGTCTGATCAGTAAATGTTTCAAAATCAATATCTGAAAGTGTCACTGATGTCATGTTCCAGTTTTATTGGATGATAACAGGCACATGCTATACATAGTACCATTTAAAAATACCTATTGGGTGTTTACACAGGTACACAGGACAACTTGTTTTGGCACATAACATCATTTTAAGCAGGTGTGCCTATATGGGATTCAAAAAACTTTAATTTTTATTTATCTTATTAATTATGCATGGTGCTTGTGTTTTTCTTTTTGAACCTGTATCTACTAGAAAACTGTATTGAATACTTCTTTGTATAGACTAACTAGATGATGTGTATTCTGCATCTTTCTATATGTATACTATTGTACTATCTAATTATTGTATTTTGCTTATATTTCTGTGGAGCTTTTCTCCCCAGGCCTCCACTGAAAATGGGCTTCTGGCCCAGTCAGACTTTCCCAGTAAATAAATAAATAAATACAATGATACTTAAACATGTGTAAACAAAAGATGGACTTTGATTCTGTGAGTCTGAGTGAGAGGTACATTGGCAACTGGTGGAATTTCTGTAGTGGTAATTAATACATCTGTTAAAGTTAATCATTTTAAAAGGTACATGTTTAAAGCCATATTTAATACAATTGTTAAGTTTTACAGACATTTTGTCATACATTTCTAGAGTGATGCTGTCTTGAAATTTATGCATACTGTTATTGCTCTTCTAAATTGTTTACTTCAGTCCCATACGCAGTTGTATAAACAGACTTCCAATGCAAATGATTTATGGATCATCTGCTGTTCTTACTAATAATTCCATGTACTCTGTAGTCTAACTACAGAAATCTATGGATTATAACAGTATCTATATCTAGTATGTGATGCTGATGTCATGGATATTTATGAAATCATGACTCCTAAAACAGGATTATACCATATTCTATTGCTGTTACCAATATTTTTTCAATGGTGCTTAGCTACAAAGATGTTATTTGTATTGTGCACATTTACTATGGATCTGTACTACCTATGGATCCAAAGGTATTCTGCCACTTTCTGTAAGTTGTTTAATTGTTATGTGATTTAGTATTGTAATGTAAAATGCAAGCAGACTGGGGTGGCATGATACTCTTGTCTTTGGAACTGTGTTCAACATATATTTAATGTCAAGGATTCTAATCCCAGTCACAACGTGTACAGATATTACAAGTTATGCCATTCATAGGTTCATAGGTAGGTACTAGGTTATTGGCCCTAGGGCCTATACAAGCCTAGCCAAAAAGGTACCCTGGCTTTCGCCACCCAAGAAAATTATTTTCCTGTGCCCCTGTCAAGCAGAACCACAGAAGTGATCCCCGGGGTGAATTTCCTATTACCCATCCAATCATCAAGATTTTTCTTGAACAGTGTTAATGAGGAGCTCTATTTGACAAAGATAGGCAGTCTGTTCCAGAGTACGGGAAGTCTCTGGGACAGGAATCTATCCCTCCAGCATGTTCTGTGTATTGTGGTGACAAGGTATAGGTCCCTAGAGCATGTAGCTTGGAGGGGTTGGGATTTCTTTAAGTGGAGCGTGTCCAACAGCTCTGGGTTTGACATAGCTTTGTATGTTAGGCAGAGATCGCCTCTGAGTAGGCGATATGCAACGGAGTAAAGCTGGAGTTTTTTGAGACGGTTCATGAAGACATCTGTTTGAGGCCAGTAATCCTCTTTGTGAGGTATTTTTGCAGCCTTTCCAGTTGTTGTAGATGTCTTGTGAGGTACATACCAAAAGGGGCATTGTACACTATAATGGGTCTAATGAGTGATGAGTAGAGGGGAACAATGACCTCTTTTTTTCTGGATGAGAAACCTTTTGTGATGAGGTGTGCCACGTAGAAGGATTTCCTGACCACTGTGGCAATGTGATTATCAAAGGAGAGACTACTGTCCACCTGTGTCCCAAGGTCTCTTATTACACTTTCAGTATTAAGGAAGACTACCGCCTATGTTGTAGTTCATGGGTACAGAGTTTGTACCAAAGGGGATGACAATGCACTTTTTGGCATTGAGCTTGAGACCATGTCTTTGACACCAGGCATCTGTCTCAATGAGGCCCTTTTGTAGGATGTCCACATCTTTAGGAGTTTCAATTATGGCTCCTAGTTTACAGTCATCTGCGAATTTAGATAGCCAAAGACCTTCTATGTTGGCCTGTACTTCAGAGAAGTAGATACCAAACAGGAGAGGACCCAGAACTGAACCCTGTGGTACTCCACTTGTTACTGGTCTGAAGTCTGATTTGGAGTCTACTACTTTTACGGTGTGGGTTCTGTCAGTTAGCCAGTTGGCAACCCATCTTGTGACATAGGGATTTATACCTAGTTTAGTGAGTTTATTTATAATTCCAGAGTGGAGGATGGTGTTGAACGCCTTGGCGAGAACTAGATAGGCTGTGTGAACCACCTTACCCTCATCTATGGCTTTAGTAACTACTTCAAAGAAGTCTGTCAGGTTTAGGAGACATGATCTGCCTTTTACAAACCCAAACTATGTGGGGTCTAGAGTTTGGAGATCTCCAATGTCTTTGTTTATGAGTTCCATGATGATACGTTCCATGGCCTTGCAGACGAGGCTCATCAGGCTAATGGGGCGGTAGTTACCGGGGTCTGTTGTGGCCCCCCCTTTGTGGAGTGGGATAACTGTTGTGGTGCGCCATTCAATGGGCACAAAGCCTGAGGTTAGGCTATGATTGAACATGGTACTTAGGTGGGGTGTCAGTTCATTCTGTAGTTCATATAGAAGGCAGCCTGGGATGTTGTCAGGTCCCATGGATGCTGTGTTCTTGGCTTTGAAAAGTGAAGTTTTTACCTGTGCAGCCGAGATTACAGGAACTTTGCATTCTTCCGGTATAAAGATGGGCCCTTTAGGGGGTGAGAGGGGGGTAAAGTTAGCACTGAACCTATCTGCCAGGAGGTTGGCAATATCAGTTGGTTCTGTATATTTAGTGCCATTGTGCTGTAACTCAGAGCAGATCTGAGTGTTGCCATTGAGATTTTTGACATAGCTATAGAATGCTTTGTGGTTGTCTTTAGAATCAGTGGCAATTTAGTTTTCATAACTAGCTTTGGAGGATTTTATGAGGGATTTCAGCTTCTTACTGAGGCTGACCAAGGAGTTCCTCCAATCATGGGATTTTACTTTTTTTTGCAACAGTTTCTTTCTTCTGTTGTAGAGTTTGTTTATGGCAGACCACCAGATTGGCTTCCTTTTTTTGGAGGATAGCATCTTGGTTCTGTTAGGGATAGCACGATCCATGCACTCGTGTAAGTGCTTATAAAGTGCATTTGTGTAGGATTCAGCAGTCGTACCTCTATTGTCCGTTTGCATTGGTGTCGTGAAGTTTGCCATTTCTGTCTTAAGAAGCGTGAAGTTGGCTTTGGAAAAATTTTTTACAGTTAATTTCCTAATCGGGGGTGGGAGTGGGATGTAGATGTCTAGGGTGATTAGCTTGTGGTCGGATCTGACCAACGAGCAGCTGACCCCTGGTGTGGAACACCGGTCACCCATGTTGGTGATGACCAGGTGTAGGATATTGCTGCCCCTGGTGGGGGTATGGATAAGTTGATCCAAAGCATTGGAATTGATGATTTCCAGAAAACGTTGAGCAAAAGAGTTGGTACATGAGTAGTTTTCCCAGTTAATGGTAGGGTAGTAGAAATCACCCATTATTAGTGTATTGGGTTGTACCTTAATATTTTCCAGTGTATCAAGAAAAGAAGAGTGGGAATCCTGGGGCATGGTGGGGGGTCTGTAGCAAGCTACAATCTGGATTGCAGTTTTGCCCAGAGTTAGTTGAACTTGGATAATCTCGGATGCATTATGCTGAGCAACTAGCTTGGTGGTGCGGATATCCTTAATGAATATGGACACACCTCCACCTTTAGTGTTTCGGTCCAGGTTTGGTGGCCGAAAGGTGTGGTATGAATTATAGCCTGGTAATGCAGGGGTGCTCTCTGGAGCTTTGAACCAGGTCTCTGTCACTGCACAGATGTCAATGTTCTCCATTTTAAGGAGTGCCTCGAGTGAGTGCATTTTGAGGTTTAGACTTCTAGCATTGAGTAGCATTACCCTCAGATGTTGCTTGCTTGTACCTGTTACGGTGCTGAATTTGTCATTTGAACCTTGCCTAAAAAAGGCACTATAGGGGTGGCAAAAGCCTTTGCCAGTATCCGGAATCCCAAGGGCGACAGGTGCAGGCCATCTCTGGCAAAGCAGTGTGGTCTGTCGATCATGTCATCCCAGGCTGACAGATACTGGATTCCCTTAGAATGACACCAGAAGCTTAGCCAATTGTTAAAGTCAATCATTTTGTCCTTGTACTGTGGTGTCATTCTGGGTGATGGCAGGATGCTACTCAGGGCTAGGGTCATACCGTCCTGGGCTACAAGATCGGAGAGCTCCTCCATGTCTCTTTTCATGTAGTCCAGCGAGGTACATCTCAGGTCATTCACACCAACATGGACAATGACAGAGTCATATTTGTACTTGTTGTGGAGTGACCTGAGTGCGTGCGTTATGTGGCAGATCCTGGCACCTGACAGACAGCTGAAAGTAAATTTTTCTTTGTTTAGTCTGGTGAGTGGAACATCAGTGTGCCTGACTATAGAGTCACCTATGACTAGAGTGTTGGGCACGTTATGCCTTATGGGATGCAGTTGAGTGGCACACTGAGTATGTAGGCTATGTGTCATTTGAGTTGTGTTGGGGGGTGGAGGTTGCTTGCATTTCTGCTTTGGAGGTCTGTTGTTTGGGCAGATTTGTACTGAGAGCCTCTGTGAATGTAGGTGTGTGGTTTGTGGTTCTGTATGTGTGTTTTGGTGGTGTAGGTTTTGAGGGACTATGTGATGATTGTGGTGCGGTGCAAGTGTTTACCTTCTCCTCTTGACTGTCTAGGCCAGTCTTTGGTGAAGAGAGCTTTGCTTCCAGTCTGGCTATATAAGTGCATCTCTCACAGGTCATAGTGTTGGGTGGTAGGAGGAGAGGGTTGTCTGTGTACATGAGGCATTGCCCCAAGATGCCCAGATTCATCAGATAGACAGGAGAAAACACTGGGAGCTGACCTTTAGGCATGCCTGAATAGGTGCTTATTTATTAAGTACTAAAAACTGTTTTCCTCTAGACAAGTGAGGAAAGTTGAGTGCTGTAGTAATTTGTAACTTATTTAGTGCTTACAATGAGTTCTGAACAAGTACTGAGATAAAAAAAACAGATGAGTGCTAAAACTAAAATGCTGGCTAGTTGCAAGGGAAATTTTGAAGAACAGACTTTATGGTGCCTGGAATAGTTTAACCCCAGTTAAGTGGGGGGGGGGCTTAGGAGCTCACAAACAGTTCTGGACACAGCAAATCCATATCTGACCTGCCACAGGAAAGGGGGGAAGCAGGCTTAGATTTTTTTTTCCAGTAAAGTGGAAATGGAGAAAGCTGGAACAGAAGTTAATCTGAGTGGGTTGGCCTTCACAAATGTTCTCTATTAGATTGAGTGAACTAATGACACTAGACTGGGAGGAGTGTCACAGATCAAATATACAGTATGGGTGGGCAACTGCAAAGCCACCAATTATAAGAACACACAACAGTTCCTAGCTGTAGCCACTAAATGAAAGTTTTAAACACATTAAGGAGCAGACTCGAGAATGCTTGTAACTGTAACAGACAAAAATGCACAGAAAAGCTCGGATAGAGCACTCACAAACAGAAAATACAACTCTCAGTATGAAAAAGCAGTTTACAGTTAAGTAATGTTAAAACAGTATAAAACAGTACATAAATGCAGTGAAACAATAAAAAAAGCTTTATAACAGTGCAAAAATATAGTAGATCAACTGTATAGCACAATTATAAGCATTTCAGAAGCGCAGTTCAGTGAAATAAGTGTAAGAAATAACTTATCCTGCTCTTGGAATCTTAAGGAATTTCCACTTATGCAATGCAATCCAGAGCCTGACAATACAAGCAGAACCTTTATAAGACACAGGGTTTATATAGCAGTAAGAATGGAGGAGTTGGAAGATCAGATTACTACTCAGCCCCTGCTGTTACCCAATCACTCGTACTACAGAAGGTCAGGAGGCCTTGTTACTCTCAATAATAATGAAGACAATCAGCAGAAAATGGCTGCCAAAAACACAGGAAACTCAAACAAAACTACCAGCCTAGACAACAGGCCTCTATCAAGATTATGCGACCTGAGCAGAACACAGAAACCTCACTTTAAAAGCATAGAAAGAACACCCAGAAAGAGAAAATACAAGTCTCAGTATGAAAAAGCAGTTTACAATTTAGTAATTTAAATAAAAAAGCAATTATAGTAATGCACACTATTACAGTTCCTAGCTGTAGCCACTAAATTAAAGTTTTAAACAGATCAAGGAGCAGATGCGAGAATGTTTTTAACTTTAACAGACAAAAATGCACAGAAAAGCTCGGATAGAGCACTCAAAAACAGAAAATACAACTCTCAGTATGATATGTTTTTACATATGTTGCATGATGCCAGTGTTGATACTTTTCACGTCAGTTTTTTTTCTCACAGAAAGTGTTATACAGATGTTTGCATTGCACAGGAATGCATACTGTTTATTTTGACATATGCTGCTCATTGAATCAAATGCATAACTTTGGTCATTTGTGAGTCTTATCATTTGTGTATCAATGTTTTGCAGATGACCCACCATCCTAGGGGTGACAACTTCCCTCAAGAATATTACATTACCATTTATGCTCTCCACCAGCATGGAAGGAGACTCCTAGACTATTCAGGGATACTGTGTGGAGAAAAGAAATATGGACAGACCTTACCAAAATGATCAATGCTGTTGGAGGCCACAAATGATTCCCTGAGGCATTTAGACATCACTGCTTGCACATGATTCTTCATGCAGCCAGTAGAGTCACATGATATAAGAGGTTGAGGGATGCCACTAGTGGTGGATAACTACTGACCCCCCCCCGCCCCCCATGATATCACAGTTTTTTTTTTGCCTCACTGCATAGTGCAAGAGTGGAGTGATGAATCCCTGGTGGTGGTATTGAAGCATGAGTTCCAGGATGGACATGTAAGTACCCATGTTCAGTACAGAGATGAATATTTTGGCACTCACTTTGCATGGCTTCAGCATGCACATTCATGTATTCCTGTTTTTGATATACAGTGGCAGAGTTGAGCCATGAAAAAAATTTACACAAAGTGAGGATGATGAATGTAAGTATAATTACTTGTATTGGTTGATTTGAGTTACAGACAGAACAGTGCAAACTGCAGTTGTAATGTTTATTGCATTAATATTCGCCGGTCAGAGGGTCTCTATAATGTTTCTGTGCACACTACCTTGTTAGTGTCCAGGCTTTATGAAATGGCACTGCTATTTGCTGTTACATTGTTGTTTCCACAACCTTAAACACTATAGGTACATCCAGTGGAGGGGCAAGCCACACGTGAAGAAAGACCAGGTATGTTACAGTGACATTGTCAGAGCTTTCAACAATGTTTCAACAATGCTTAACACATGTGATAACTGAAATCGTTGTCACTATTTCTCAATACAGGCCTTTCTAGTGTAGAGTTGCAACGTATATGATGTGAGTATTTGCAGTCCATATTACTGCATTGTATATGTGATGTTGTCAGTATTAGTTCTGAGAACTACATGATTGTGTCTTTCTCTTTACTTTACCACTGTAGGATCTACAGTACAAACCATGACCTCTACACCGTAGGAGTTCTTAAGTGCACATATAAGTGGTATGTGCATGTCACACATTTAGTCTTTTTACATTTTCACTTAGTACATGTTGTTAATGATGTGATACGTAATGTTTTTCTTTCCCTACACTAGTTGAAGTTCAGCACAACAGCAACATCCGATGTGTGTTTTCCAGGTGTGTGTCTATGGTTTTTATGCATCACATATGTCATGTATGTTGGCCACGTTAATAGATTATGTAGTTATCATATGTACATTCTCTGAAACATACATACATTAGACTGCAAGTGAAGTCAGTATTATTTGTAACATTGCAGTGAAATATATATGTCAACTGTATTTTATATTTATCATGTGCTGTAGGCACATTTTTGTGATCTGCATCTTTGTAACTTGTACCACATAAACTATCTTTTTCATCCAGCAGCCCATCCAGTGATCATGATGTTGTTCAAGATGTGTTCCACGATGATAGTATGGCTCCTGGCACACAGGACATTGAGTTGTTTGGAGAGTCCATCTGTGAAATTGACATGGATGTTGTACCACATATATCCTCAGATGTGGAGGCCCAATTGTTGATGGATTCAGAGGAAGATGACTCAGCGGATGCTGAACAGGCTGATGCCATTGATCAACACACCAAAGTTGGGAGAACTGTTGCGGATGGGTCCATGCAACAACCAGACACAGGGTGTCACCATAGACATAGGCAAAAAGAAGTTGGATATGACCAAGTGTCAGAGGGTGTGCACCTCCTGCTGCAGGAAAAATGAACTGGTAAAGCTGCACAATTGTTCAGATATCCATGTACTTGCTCAGGCCATAGACCTAGAAACAGGATTCTCTGTTCCATGACTATTCTCAGAAGATTGCAACCTGTGAGACACATGCCACCTGTCTGCAGAACCACAATTGGCCATCAGGAATCCCTGTCCATGATCCAACTTGCACAAGTGTCACCTGCTGTCACATCTGCTGAGGTCCTGTCAGTCACAAAGCCTTCAACTTAAAGTCATGGTACTTCAGGTGAACATAGTGTCAAACTCCCATCCATCTCCTCTGTGGAGCAACTGTGGCGTAATGTGTCTGTGTGTGATCATGGCAGGATGAACTGTAGTGCAAGATATCAGTGAGGTCAACCAAGACTGCATTAGAGTGTGTCCACAAGTGCAGTACACATAGATTACTCATATTATTTCAATACTGCTGTGCTCTGATATGTGTTTCTGAAACAAAAATGTCTGCATGATGTTGTGCTTGATTTATCATTTTTTGTGTTATGATATTGTACAGATATGTAGGTGTAGCACTGATGTGTGCCATTTATTGTTGAACGTACAGTGATAAAACAGAATGAGTGTGCATGCATACCTGTGTCGGTTGTGCCCTGAGTTGATTTTTTTTATTTTTTACACATTTGCATATGTTAATGTTGGAATATGTTAAGTTCATGTTATGTGTGATACTCAGTGTGAACATCAACTGGGTACTTGCCATTAGATGCAATGTATGATGATGTTGTGGGCAACATCTGAAACATCAATGTTTAATCTGTGTGCTCATATACACATGGCATGTCATGACTCAAATGTCAGGGTCAGATGCTGCCGTATACCCTCGGCCTGCACTTGTGGTTGCACCCTACATTGCCTACGCTTGTGATGTCTGTCCCCTTTGTCCTCCTGCTCTTCCTCTGATAACTGGGGGATGTCCTTTCAAAGATTCGTGGTTCTTGTGGTAGTTCATCCACACCTGCAGCTGGAAGGCCACCATGTGCTTGGGTTAGAGGGTTGTTCAGCATGGCACATATCATTATTATCTGTGCTGCCTTCTCAGGTTTGTATTGCAGTACATCCCCAGATGTGTCCGGGCATCTGAACCAAGCTTTCAATATGCTAAACACATGCTCTGTGGTGTTTCTGGTTGTTGTGTGTGCTCTGTTGTAGGCCTCCTGTGCAGGGTTGGATGGATCACGGTAAGGGGTCATTAGCCACGGCTCAAGAGGAGAACCACAGTCACCTCTCTGGGAAATAAAAACACTTTTGTTCAGACTGGATATTGTTGCCAGGGGATCCTTAAGTGACATCCAATTTGTGTACCTGTACTTACCCAGAAGCAATCCCTCTTGAATTTCACCTTGCTGGAATACAGCCTTGCATCCACTTTCCCTCCAAATGGCAGCATAATAGACACTTCCAGGGTATGTTGCCATGATGTTTGTTATGCTGCCATTTGCTGCATACATGACTTGGCAGTTAATGGTAGCCATCCCTTTCTGTTTATGTATCGGTCTGCTGCTGGGTGTACTGGTGTCTTGTTAGGTATTTGTGTTCAATCCACTAAAGTGACTGCATGGGAAAAGTTTGCAATGTTGTAGAACTGGTGCATTACAGTTCTCTGCTCCATGGTTGTGGATGGGAAGTGTAGGTATTCATCCATCTTGCTGCACAATGCTTTCAGGAATTTGGCCAGGATACAACTGGCAGCTGTCTGTGATACTGCTACAGCATCCCCCATGTGTCTCTGCAATGTCCGAGATGCAGGTATATCCAGACTGAGACACACTTTGGTTTCAAGGGGGATGGGGTTTCCTCACAGGTTCTGCACAGACATTTGTGGGGCACTCATGTTACAGATAACTTACACCACTTGTCTTTATTATTTCCTGGTCTGACAACCAGTTTAGTTGCAGCCTTGCTCTGACTGTAGCTAGCTGCCTTCTAGGATGCACAGCCACATCCTTGTTTATGCCTTGCGTCACAGCTGCTTGTTGCACTATACTAACTGCAGGTTGCATTGTTATATGGGTTTTTTTTTTTCAGTTTCGCTATGTATTTTTCTGTAATCCATGGTATTCATGTGAAATACTTGGGGTCAGTAATGTATGCACAGAGAATTTCAGAAGTGGAGTTGACGTAGCTGTTTGTTGTGTTTTGTGAGCATGATGTGGTTTGGAATAACACTGGTGTGCATGGAATCCCTAATTATCCTATGCTTAATACTTAAGTAGTTCCTTTGCCTTCAGCTCATTTTGTGGAATCACATCCACAGCAAGTGCACCGAAGGCTTCCTTCAGTGTGCTGCACTGTCCACAAATAGCTTCTGCGAGCTTTATGGAATTCGGCCCTGTGTGTTTTCTTCTGTTAGGTAGACTAATTTCCACACATGTCTATCTTGTGGCTAAAAATGGTGAATCTTATATTTAGTCATTTACATTTTCACTCATGCATGTGCCCTGCAACTTGCCATTTACACAATTCAGATGCATAATGAATAAACAGTAATTTTTTATGGGAGGTACTTTAAGCAGCAAACTTTACACATTCATACAGTGTTCATTCTCAAAATAATTTCAGCTGGACAATATCTTACCTTATTGTGGATAAAGCTACAATAAATCTCAGCAACACATTTTTATAACCTACAAGACCAAATATCTGAGGATGTGTGGCCACAATGTTAGCATGAGTACAGCAGATTTTAATTGTTCTGTACTATGAAAAGTTGTTGACAGGAGTTTACTATAAAGTTTGGTCCAGTTGGTGCTAGAAGTGAAGAAAAAAAAAATATTATCCAAAAATTAAAAATACAAAAATATCTTGTTAAAATAAATATATATCAAAAGACCATCAGAAGAATTGCAACAGACAGTTTAAATTTTCTAAACAAAAAACAAAAACAAAAAAAAAAATGGAGACATGAAATAATGTAAAAATATTTTGTGTGCCTAAGAAAATGAAAGGAGACAGTATGGTTAATTCTCCTCATCTGCTCAATTTCAAAACTGTTAAGCCTTCAGGAATGCGTGTCATATGTCATTGACAGATGCTGTATATGTCTCACAAAACTTCCAGCTAAGAAAGATGTCCCTCCCAGACCTATAACTGTCAGATTCATCTCCCAACTGGATAAATAAATTGTTATTAGAACTATTTGGTGAAATACCCCTCTGAAAACTTTTTTTTGTCATCAAATTTGATAACTACTATTCACAGAAAGTAATGGAAAAAAAAGCATATTTACCAGTCCCTAAAAATGTGAAATTAAGAGCCACATTTTACTTCCAAAATATTAAGAATGTTTTTTCTCAGAAAGAACAAGTACATTTAACTGTTTAGAAGGTGTCCATTCCTTTCTTAAATCTAAAAAAAAGATCAGTAATTTCCACAAAGATAATTCACAAACCAATTCACACAAAAACTGAGAAAATATTGTAAAAAACACAGTGGTTTTCTAAAATGTCTTTATTCAGGAAAAGATCACTGCTTTCATCTAAGCTATCAAGACTTCATCAGATCAGACAGAATATTATTTTTTCTCTAACAAAAACAGAAAGACTCATGGAAACAGAACATTAATACAATGGTCTAGTGTGCCTATCCTAATAAAATATACCTTTTTGTATATATGGTAATATAGATATAGAAACTTCACACTACTTATCCATGGGATTCTTAGAGAACATATGACTCAAGATATGGGACACTGTAAAAAAGACATGTTTCAGCAGTGCTCTACCATTGCATTCAGAAAAACATTACCCACAATGAAGAACACTCCACTACCAGCTCATACTCTGTGCATATCAGCATTGCCTGTATTAGTTAAATGTGGTGATGGCCATATCATGGTAATAAAGGCACAGATTCATTCACTCTCCCTCACACAATGCTCACATTCAAACTATACACACATACAAATTCTCACACGTACCCTACCCCATATCTTCCTCTTTTTTTGTCAGAACATCTCAAAGATTTCCATTTTCCTGTCCTTGTAAATCATGGATGATTTCAATAAGTCTTTAATAGCAGACATTATAGCTTCACTCTTCATATCCATTAGTTAGTTCAGGATAGTTCAAAAGCTAATAGGCTAGCGCCTGCTATGTTTGTAGAAGGCATAGCTTGAATCTGTCCCTGCTTTTGTTCTGTCTTAAGCTACAGCACTAAGAGGGATGCCTACTGCTTCCTGATCCACCTCCTTGTACATCACAATCTGTCTCAGGCATTTTATATATATATATATATATATATATATATATATATATATATATATATATATATGTGTGTGTGTGTGTGTATATAAAGATTCCTTGCTGCGCTAAATTCTCAGTGGGTGTAGCAGGTTACTTCCAAGGTTTACTTTAACAAGAATACAGGGTTCAACTCCCCTTTAGTGCCTTTAAGGCACAAAATGTAATAGTATCCTTGGTGTCTAGCAGTTCCCATCACCATGTTTTATTTATTTTAAATTTCTACTTAAGTGCCTTTAAGGCTCCCTATCTACAGTATTCCTGGTATCTAGTGTTTTTCTCAACCAATTCTTGTTATGTGCTGATAAAGCACCAAATGAAGAGTTTCCCTAGTGCCTATTGTCCCCACCAACGCATGTATTTGGAATCCCACCTAGTGTTAGCTGTTCCCCTTAACTCGCATAATTAAAATTCTCCTTAGTGAATAGCATTCCTCAGGTCCATATAGGTTCATAGGTTCATAGGTAGATACTAGGCTATCTGCCCTAGGGCATTTATAAGCCTAGCCAGAGTGTATTTGGCTTCCGCCTCCCTATTAGATTAGCCTACTGTGCCTCTGCAAAGTAGGTCACAGAAGGTACCCTTTTAAGATTAGTTTACTGTGCCTCTGTCTAGCAGGGACACAGAAGAGATCCCAGGGGTGAATTTGCGATTTCCCATCCACGCGTCCAGATTTCGCTTGGAGAGGGTCAGCGAGGGGCTATGTCTAACATGAATTGGGATTCTATTCCAGAGTGAGGGGAGCCTCTGGGAAATGAATCCGTCCCTCCAGCATGTCCTATTTATTTTTGTGCTGAGGTTTAGGTCCCTGGTGCGTGTAGCTCTAAGGGACTTGGATTTTTTAAGGTGGAGCATGTCCTTTAATTCTGGATTTGACATGGCTTTGTACGTCAGGCATAGATCACCTCCGAGTAGGCGGTAAGCAACTGAGTAGAGCTGGAGTTTCTTTAGTCGAGCTGCATAGGACATCTGTTTGTAGCCCGTGATCCTCTTGGTGAGGTACTTTTGGGGTCTCTCCAGTTGCTGCAGGTGTCGGGTAAGGTACATCCCAAAAGGGGCATTGTATTCAATTATGGGCCTGATGAGTGACGAGTAGAGGGGCACAATGACCTCTCTTGATCTAGATGCGAACCCTTTTGTGATAAGGTGGGCTATATAGAAGGTCTTTCTAACCACTTTGGCAACGTGATTATCAAAGGAGAGATTACTATCTACGTTGGTCCCCAAATCTCTAATTACTTCTTCCATATTTAATGGATTACCACCTATGTGGTAATTTGTGGCCACCTTGTTTTTCCCAAACGGGATGACTATGCACTTTTTAGCATTTAGCTTGAGGCCGTGGCTCTGGCACCAAGCATCCGTCTCTGTGAGACCCTTTTGGAGGATGCTTGTGTCAGCTGGAGATTCAATTATGGCCCCCAGTTTGCAGTCATCTGTGAACTTTGTCAGCCATAATCCCCCCGTGTTAGCCTGAGCCTCAGAGAAGTATATACCGAACAAGAGAGGTCCCAGAACTGAGCCCTGTGGGACGCCACTTGTAACTGGTTTGGATTCGGACATGGCACCTGCGATTCTGACCATGTGGGTTCTATCTCTCAGCCAGTTTGCAACCCATCTTGTGATATAGGGGTTGATATTTAAGCTGGTAAGCTTATTTATGATGCCCGAGTGGGGTATTGTGTCGAAGGCTTTTGCGAGGTCCAAGTAGGTTGTGTGGACTACCTTGCCCTCATCTATGGCTTTGGTAACTGTTTCAAGGAAATCAACTAGGTTTAAGAGGCAAGATCTGCCCTTAACAAAGCCGAATTGGGTAGGGTCCAGTGTCTGGAGGCTCCCAATTTCTTTGTTTATGAGTTCCATGATAATACGCTCCATAGCTTTACAGACCAGACTAGTCAGGCTTATGGGACGATAGTTTCCAGGGTCCGTTGTGGCACCACCTTTGTGGAGTGGGACCACTGTAGCTGTACGCCATTCTTTGGGTACATATCCTGTAGTAAGGCTAAGTTTGAACAGTGACTTAATGTGAGGGTTCAGTTCTTCTTGGAGCTCGTGTAAGACACAGCCTGGGACACCGTCCGGTACCATAGAGGCTGTGTTTTTTGCTTTGGAGAGGGCAGCTTTCACCTATGCATCTGTGATGCCAGGGAGGTTACATTCAGTTGGGATAGGCATTTGCTCCTTTGGGGGGGGGAGAAGTTTGCGCTGAATCTGTCTGCCAGGATGTTGGCTATGTCTGTAGGTTCGGTATATTTTGTACAGTTATGCAACAATTCAGAGCATATCTGGGAGTTTCCACCCATGTTCCTGACATAACTAAAAAAGGTCTTGTGATTATCTTTAGTGTCTAGGGCAATTTTTCTTTCAAAACTGGCCTTTGATGATTTTATGAGGGATTGAAGTTTCTTGCTAATACTGATCAAAGATGTCTTCCCTTTTTGGGATTTTGCTCTGTCATGTAGTAGCTTCCTCCTTCTGTTGTATAGCTTATTTATGGCCAGGGTCCACCAGACCAGTCTCCTGTTTTTGGAGGAGTTAGTCTTGGTTTTATTTGGGATAGCATGATCCATGCATTCCTGCAGGTGCTCATAGAATGCATTTGTAAAGGATTCTGCAGATTGGGCTGTATTATCCTCTGGCCCAGGGGCTTTGAAGGATTCCACCTCAGTCTTGAGAAGTGCAAAGTTGGCTTTTGAGAAATTCTTTACAGTGATTTCCTTGGCTGGGGGTGGGGACAGGATATGGATGTCCAGGGAAATTTTTTTATGGTCTGATCTTACCAATGAGGGGTTTACCTCTGGTGTGGAACCTAGAGTCCCCATGTTGGTGATGACCAGGTCCAATATGTTGTTCCCTCTTGTGGGAGTGGTGACCAGTTGTTCCATTGCGTTAGAGTTTATAAATTCAAGGAACCATTGGGCGAGGGTGTTTGGGCTTGAGTAGTTTTCCCAGTCAATATTTGGGTAGTTGAAGTCACCCAATAACATAGTGTTTGGAGAGACCTTCATATTCTCCAGTGTTCTCAGGAATGCCAAGTGGGGTTCCTGTAATAAGGAGGGTGTTCTGTAGCAGGCTACAAACTGAAAGGCAGTTTTGCCCGCTGTTAGTTGCACATGGATGGTTTCTGATGCTTCATGCAGTGCCATTAACCTGGAGGTGTAGGTATCTTTGATGAATATAGATACTCCCCCTCCTTTTGTGCTTCGGTCCGAGTTTTGGGGCCGAAACACATGGTATGAGTTATAACCTGGTAGTGCAGGGGTGCTCTCAGGAGCCTTTAACCAGGTTTCTGTTACTGCACAGACATCGATTTTCTCCATACTGAGGAGAGCCTCGAGTGCGTGCATCTTGAGGTTTAGACTTCTGGCATTGAGTAACATTACCTTTAGTTTTTTTATCCTTGGGTTGTCTATGGAGGTGGGTTTGTCCTTTGAGCCTTGTCTAAAAAAGGCACTATGGGGGTGGCAAGAGCCTTGGCCAGTATATGAAAGCCTAAGGGTGACAGGTGCAAGCCGTCCCTAGTGAAGCATCGTGGCTTGTTGAGCATGTCATCCCAGGCTGACAGACACTGGATCCCCTTTGAATGACACCAATACTTTAGCCAATTGTTGAAACTGATTAGTTTGTCTTTATACTGTGGCATCATTCTTGGTGAGGGCAAGATGCTACTCAAGGTCAGGGTCATACCAGCCTGGGCTACATGGTCAGAGAGCTCTTCTATGTCTCTTTTCATGTAGTCCAGGGAGGTACGTCTCAGATCATTCACACCAGCATGGACAATGACGGAGTCATACTTGTACTTGCTTTGGAGTGACCTGAGTGTTTGCATTATGTGGCGGATCCTGGCACCCAACAGGCAGCTTTCAGTGACCTTCTCCTTGTTCAGTCTGGTGAGCGGGACATCAGTGTGCCGGACAATAGAGTCCCCTATAACAAGTGTATTTGGTGTGTTGTTTGGCCTTAAGGGCTGTGACTGTGTGGCACACTGATTTTGTGAGATATGTGATTCGTGGGTATTGTTGAGGGGTGGCTGTTGCTTGGATATCTGCTTAGGAGGTCTTTGCTGTTTAGGCAGATTTTTATTTAGAGCCTCCGAGTATGTTTTTGTGTGTTTATGTGTTGGGTATGCAGATGCAATAGGTCTGTGTGAGACTGGATTTGTGGTGTAGGTGGTTACCTTTTCCTCCTGACTGACTGTGCCAGTCTTGGGTTGAGAGAGCTCTGCCTCCAGTTTGGCTGTGTAACTGCATCTCTCACATGTATTAGAGTTTGTTGGAAGGAGGAGAGGGTTGTCTGTGTACATAAGGCAATTGTAACATTGCCTCACAATTCCCAGATTCACCAGCTGGACTGGAGAGTAACCTTGAAACTGACCCTTGGACATACCAGATTAGTATAGGAAACTGTTTTTTTACTGATCAGATTAGGGAAGGGAACTGATTTTTCACTTGATCAGGAAGGACCAATCGGGAGCCTAATACTTATGAGAAGTCAAGGAGGGTGTAGTGCTTTAGTTAGTGTTTCCTTATAAGAGCTGAGCAAGTGCAGGGCTTTAGAAAGAGAATAGAGTGATTACTTTGAGAGTTTGAACAGCTCTAAGGGAAAAAGTGAAGAGCAGACTTTGTGAAGCCTGGAATAGTTTAAACCTGTTTAGGCGGCGCTGCCCGACACTGCTCAGTGCGCAAAACCTTGCAAAAAGAGAGTTGTAGGGTTTTAAGAGAGAGAGATCAAGGAGTTTAGAACTGACCCAAAATGGCCAATAAAACTACAGCTTCTAGGTAGTAACCACTCCTCCAGGGACAGGCAGGCTGTTCAGTGTTAATCACTCCCACTGGTGAACACAGAGACTTCCCTTTAGCCCAAGCAAGCACTGGCCTTCTAGAAACTTCCAAACAGTTCAGAACAGCAAATCTGTAACTGAACTTTCTTAACTTTCAGAAAGTGGGAAAAAAGCAAGATTTTTTTTTTGTTTTTTTTTTCTTCTATATTTGGAATTCTCCTGATGGCTAGGGCTTCCTCCAGCCCATATAGTTAAAATTCTCCTTGATGTCTAGTGATCCCCTGACCCACATATTTAAAATTTTCCCAAGTATCTAGTGTTTCCCCTGACCTACTTTTTTAGAGATCTCCCTGGTGGTTAGTGGCCTTTTCTGACCCATGAATTTAGCATTTTTCCTGGTAACTAGTGATCTCACAGCCACATTACTGTAGTCTTTTCTCATTACTCCAGCAGATGTGCTGAAGTATAACAGCCACTCCCACCAATCCTCACACATGCTCATAAACACATACACACACTCACACACACACACACACACACACACACACACACACACACACACACACACACACACACACACACACACACACACACGCACTCCTACTCAACCTACTCTCTAACTAACTCCCCTACTGCTACCTCCCAGGCAGACACGCACTAACATATTCTGCTCCTTACATACACTCATGTATACCCCCCAAGACTGCCTAACCACTACACTTCTGAGCAATTATCACTACCATGATGGATGAACATGGCCTATTAGCTATATTCATTAACATGAACAGCCAGAAGTGGCCATGCTAATCTACACAGCCAAGTGATATTCTGAATCGCTTAGCTTTGTAAATGGCTTACCACCAGCAGTTCTGCAGGGAGTTTTAGCATGTGCCTTTCCCCTGGACTGCTTCATTAGAATATAGCATGTCCACAGAGACAGAAAACTGTGGTTCTGCACTTCTCTTTGCAATAACATTGCAGTAGAGCTTTCTCTGAATTCAAAAAGGTAATCATGAGGTGTACACCTTACATAGACATTGCTGCAACAAATATTAATTCCCCTATATCTTTTTGGACTAGAATATGACATTGACAGTTTTTCCTGTGAGAATTTAAAATATGGGACCTGGGAATAAATATTATTTCCCTAATTAGTCAGCTTAAATGAAATACAACTTTTCAAACTGTGTCCTTTATTCTTTGGACAAGGACTATATGTATCACACAAATCATTTCATAAGCTCTGTCCTATGTTAGTCTTGATCTTTGTTTCAGCATATTTTATTTACATACATAATGTTTAGTTTACATATTTATGTCACTTAATTTATGTGCAAAATGGAAACACTTTGGAATCTCGAAATACTGAAATGTCGAATTTCAGTATCTCAAGACCAAAGTGTCGAATCTGCAGTTGCGCAAAACTGCAGGATATCGAACCCGGAAATGTTGAACCCGCGGTACTGATGGCACATTAGGTAAGTGTTATGTTTTATAAGGGTTTTGGGGAGGGTTTGTGTGTTTATGAGTGTGTTGGGGAGTTTTAGGTGTGGGTTATGGGAGGTAGTTAAGAGTGTATGTGTCAGTGTTGAGAGTGGTGGTGTTTGTATGTATGTGATGTGTGTTTGTGCAAGGGGGTGTAGAATGTGTGGTAGTGGGTTTTCTGTCTTTCAGTGTTTAGTGCGACCTCAGAGTTAGTATATAAGTAGCGAGGGAGGGGGTGTAGCCCCCCACATGGGGTGCAGGGGGCTTGCTCCTTTACTTATAAGAAGGGTGGTTGTGTGTGTTTATTTTGTTGTGTTCGTGTGTGCTGTTTTGCTTTGTTGTAGTGTTGGGAGGTAGGTGTATTTGTGTTTGTATGTGTGGTGTAGTGTTTTGTTTATGTTTGAGGTTTTGAATTTGGTGGTTTTGGTTTTCAGGTTTGTGAGTTTTCGGCTTTATAGTCTCGGGATACTGAAACTCGATATTTCAGTATTTCAAGATTATAAAGTGAATCTGTGTAAAACATATTTGTGTTGCATATTTAGCATATTCAGTCATGTAAAAATATATTATTTTACAGTGAATTGCATTTTCCTTTCAAAAATACAGTATTACTGTCATCATACTATTGTTTTAAGTGATTTACATAGTTGGTATGAAAATTAGCTCCTTAATAATGATTTTTACCTTTTTTATAGTTTTTTGCTAACACACTAGTTTTGTTATGCTAGACTCAAGTTCTCTCATTTGTTTAAGCAATGAAAATAATATTTTATTTTTTTAAAGCTTGTAGAATCACGCTCTGACTTTTCACTGAACAATATGATGGGCTTCTGGGAAGGAGAGTCCTGTTTGCCTCATAGAGACCCTCTTTATTAAGTGTAATTAACCAAATGTCATACAATATGGTTAGATTTACTTATTTGTTTGTAGAGAAAAGTTCCCCACTTGGGGAGGGAAGAGAACAGAGTACATTATGCAAACAGATGCAGAATGTTCTTTGATATAAAAGGTATTTAATGCATACTTTTATGAAAGAAGATATACTTGTAAATAGTTTCATATGCATTACATAATGGTTTGAATTATAATATAGACATCTTGAATACTAACTTGCATAAGAAAGTATCCTTACACACAAGTATTCACTTATTTTTTCTCTCTCTTTCACAATGTTAAATTCTATTTTTTGACCTAGTTTTATAAAGCAGTATTATAGATATGGCTGGTGCCTTCTGCGATGTTTTTCTTTTTTTTTATATTTTTATTTAAGTTTTATGTAAATTAATTATGACATCCATTTGAATATAGAAACTTGCAAACAGAAAAAAATATTGAACAGAAACCAACAAAAACAACTATTTACAAGAGTGTCTACTTAACAATAAACTTTCAATTATTATCTGAGTTTCAACAATCATTTGTTTAGCAGTTCCTTACGTTTCATCCACATGTTGTAGAAAGAAATGATTCTGATGGATCTTGTTTTGATGGTAATTAGTTCCAACTAACATACTTCAGTTGCAATACTTGTAAATTCCTTGAAAGAGGGAGTAGTTTCATGATTCAAATTCATAGTTACAACTTTTTTTGCAATTGATAACATACAGGTGGATATTTTAGTCTTTTAACACAATCAGGTATAGGAGAATTAAATAGAATTAATGACTTAGTTAAACAAAATTGTCACTAAATAATGCCTGTAAAAAATATTGTTATTCCAAAATGGTTTAAGTACAACACAATCAAAAACCATATGTCCACCTTAGACTGGATCCTAGTCTCAGGTCCAACTAAAATAACTAACCCTGGCACTATTCCTGATACCATTAGCATCCATCTTCCAGCCTTCATACATTGCTCAACCAGCTGTACCCCACACCAGCATCAATATATCCACACTCACAACCTCACTAACTTCAACCTCACAATTTTCTCAAACATTTTCAAGCAGATGAACTGGCAAATTCTAAACAACCTTCCACTTGACAGAGCTATAGAATATTTCAACTCTGTCTTCTTTGATACCCTAAACTCCCTTGCCCCTTTAAGACACAAAAGGATAAAAGCCAAAACTGTTCCTTGGCTATCCAAAAAAACAAAAAAAAAATCATGCACCAAAGAGACAAAATATGGAAACTTTACCAAAATAATAAGCTGCCCACTACACTCCTCCAATATCAACAGCTACGTAACCTTGCAAAAAAACTTATCAACAAGGACAAAAAGTCCTACTACATCAAACTCCAGTCCATAAATAATAATAAAAATCCCAAACTTTTCTGGAACTCAATAAATTCTCTTCTCAATCCAGGCTCCAAGAATAACCCCTGTCCTGACCCTAGTAAATCTGACCTCGAACTAAGCTCCGAATGTAATTCATTTTTCATAGCAACCATTTCAAACCTCACCAAGACATTCTCTAACAATAACCCAACTTCCTTATGCTCACCACTTTCCAACTCACCTAGCAATCCTCCCTCTCTGTTTGAGCTCAAACCTGTCTCCACTAACTTCATACAAAAACTTTTGTCCAAACGTAAACCTTGCTCTAATGCTCCTTACAATATCCCTTCCTCATTCCTGAAATGTGCTGCTGAAGGTATTGCTCTTCCAAGCAGCATCATTATTAACAGATCCATAAAGGAATCTTATGTCCCTAAACTCTGATGCTCAGCCTATATTCTTCCACTTCACAAAGGAGGCAAAAACACCACCATCTTAAACTTTTGCCCAATTGCTCTGCTCTCGCCAATCTCCAAAATCGTAGAAAAATGCATCCACCTCCAACTCATGCCTTTTCTGACTCTAAGCAACCTTCTCAATCCCACCCAACATGGCTTCCTCCCAGGCCATAGCACTATTACTGCTCTACTCTCTTTCCTTAAAACTGTCAAACAAGTCCGTGATTCAGGACATTTAGTTTCTACCATTTTACTTGATCTGTCCAAAGCTTTCGATACTGTATCCCACAAGCACCTTCTCTTTCAACTCTCAAACCTCCATCTCTCACCCAAAATTATATCCTGGTTCTCTAGTTATCTATCCGATAGATCGCAGGCAGTCAAATGGAAGAACCCCATCTCTTCCTTCCTACCCACCCCAACTGGAGTACCACAGGGATCTATTCTTGACCCCATGCTTTTTAATATCTTCATCAATAACTTTCACTCTGCTATTCCTGACATCAAAATCATTCAATACGCACACAATTCTACCTTAGTCTGCTCTGCCTCAAACCTCTCTGAACTTCTAAACAAAACCCAAATTGCATTTTTAACAAACAAAAACTGGATGTGCCAAAACTACCTCTCTCTAAATGCTAATAAATCAAATATTCTACTATTCCCTCCTACAAAGACCTTCTCCTATGACAAAAACAACTTCAATGTCTATAGCCATACCAATTCACCTATAGAGGTAGTTCCCTCCACTAAACTACTTGGTATTACCATCGATGAACGCCTCAAATTTGACATACATATTGAACAAAATATCAAGAAAACCCACCAAAAGCTAGGCATGCTGTACAGGAATAATCACTTTCTTTCTAACTCTACTAGGCATACTCTGGCCACAACTTATCTTCTCCCTTCCTTATTATACGGTGCCCCTCTCCTAACCAATCTGTCCTCCACTATCACCTCCAACTAGAAACCTGCTATAACAAAATCTCTAAATTCACCACTAACTCCAAACACTATACCCATCACTGCCTCACCCTACAATCCCTGAATTGACTCGAACTCCCTAACTACCTAGACTATCTCCAATTCACCTCTGCTCACAGAATCATATTTCACCCAACAAAGTGTCCTGCCCTAACTAATCTCCTTCCCCATACATACCCAAAAGAACACTAAGATCTGAACATCAGAACCTAATAGCTATCAATAAACTTAAACACACTGCTGGCCAACTTCTTCTCTCTTACTCACTTGGCAAAAAATGGAATGCCTTTCCATCTACTCTAAGATCTATGCCAAACTCTGAAAACTTTAAAAACCTACTTTTCAAACACCTGTCCTCTAAGTGGAACTGTACCTGCCTTCACCCTACCTAATCCTAGTTAAACCCTCTGCTCCCAGTGTGTCCTTTCTCTTTCTCCTGGGCTCTCTATGTTTTTGATAACACCTATAGCTACTCTGACTCAACTCAACCTTGTAAATAGTGTAAATAACATCCATGTTTAATTGTGCATAAGCAGAGTGTATTCTCTATGTCTTTTATCTGTAGTCTCTCTCTCTCTACTCACGTTCACACATATACTGTTGTCAAACTCTACACATTAGAGTGGTCCTTAAATGAAATTGTAAAACCATGAACGCTGTTAAATACTATGATTCCAAATGTGTTAATTCTTACTGTTGTATAATGTATCCGTTATACCTATGTACCACTTGTATTGTAAATGTATTATGCAACCTGGAGCTTTTCTCCCCAGGCCTCCACTGAAAATGGGTCATTTTGGCCCAGTGGACTTCCCCGATAATCAAACTGGAAATAAATAAATAAATAAATGCTGCCAATCTGCTTTAACATCCAAAATACATCTCTAGCAAACTACTTTTTTTCTATACATTAGTTCAATTCTGTGAGATGCAAAAAAGATCTATGCATAAACTTTCAAGAAAATAATCCCCATTTAAGAGAAGTTGTCTGTTTTGAAGATAACAAAATTGTTTTCCTGTCCACTTCATTTGAATGTTTTTATTAAAATGCTTAAAATAGTCCCAATAATTTTTATTGTAATGTTTTTGTTTATTTTTTCACCTCTTTATATAATTTGGGGAAAAGACCTTTTTCAATTTTGTTTTCCTGTATCATAAACATAAGAAATTCAATTAATTTAGGAACATAATTTCTTACCTTTGGCTGCATTAGTTTAATTTTATGTTCCACAAATAGTCTACTATTTTGTACATCTAACCAGATGTCATTACCTAAATCATATTTATTTATTATAAAATCAACATAATGCAGTTTTACATTCATCAATAATTGAAACCAATATATCAAATTATTTTCTTTAAATGTAATCATTGTTGACAACGTTAAAGCTGAAATACACTACAGGAAAGAGAAGAAAAATCCATGCTTTATATGTTGGATTTTCTTATAAATAAAATGTCTAAAAGTACTTAATATAGTAGAAATATAATAAGAATGTATTGTTTGGTGGTTTCTTATTGTTCGTGGTTTCTATCTGTAAAATAATCTTTTAACAATTAGAGGAAAAAAGTTATTTGATATTACATACTGATTAGGATGTAAGGAATAATTAGATCTTAACAAAAGATTTCTTTGAAATTCTTCCCATTTAGCAGTGTAATAGGTATTCATCCACAGAGATATTGTTTTAGTAATTGATGATGGGGAGTAAAGTTCTAAATCAGGTAGACCAATCCCTCCAGAAGACCAGTCTGTAATATGATTATTTAAAGCTATTCCAGGTTTGTTGGGATACCAATAAAATTTCAGGATTAATGAATTTAATTATTTTATACAATTTCTTGGAGGAGGTAAAAATAATGATTGTATTGCATATAAAATTGTTGGTAGATTGATCATTGTAATTATAGTGAGTCCCTCATCCATAGTAAAAAAAAGTTTATTCTATTTCTTAACTAGATTTTTTATATTGGTTAGAATATATAACTAATGATATCAGTTGCAATTATCCCTAAGTATTTTATTTTATTTTTTTCTGTTGGACAAAATGCTTAATGAATCTATTGCTTATATTATCAATATTGGAATTTATGGGTAATATTTTTGTTTTGTTATCATTGAAAGATAGTCCAGATTATTTCTAAAGCAATTACATTGTCTCAAATACATCAGAAAGTGATCTATTATTTCCATTTAAGGTCAAAAGAATATTATCAGCGAATAAATGGATTTTAGATATCAAATTCACATTTATCTTTATGCCTTTAATATTTGGATTTGATCCTAGAAGGTTAGCAAATGGTTCCATAACTAGAGTAAAAAGTAGAGGTGATATAGGATGCTCTTGTTTGGTTCCTTTAGAAATTTGAAAACACAGAATGTATCCAACAATTAAAGTTGACCACGATTTAAAGTAGCCTGTTTATTAAAAGAATTAAGCGCTTTTCGTTGTCATAAAGATGGCAGCTTCTTCAGATTCAAACAGAGGCATTAATTACAAGTTTAAATAAGTAAGAAATCATATCACATGACAACCATCAGCTGACATGTTACGCCATCAAAAAGCAGTAAAAACTAATGGCAATGTGTTTTCATTAAACAACTAACAACAAATTGTAAATCAGAACATACGGTCCTCTCTCCAGTTAAACCCTCCAATAAAGGTGGAAAAATATAATAAAAACAATCCGATAAACATATACACGGATGATACAGTCTTACAAAAAAATAATAAAAATAACACATATCACTACTAAACACACTGTATTCATGTTGAATCATTACTCAAAATAAATTGAGATGCATTCAAATATGTAATAAAGTCGATTTAACAGCTCTCCTTCATGTCTGTATATACATATATATATATATATATATATATATATATATATATATATATATATATATATATATATACATGATTTTTGTTCTTGCTGATGTTCTAGTATTGTATACTTAACAGTATTATCTTTATTATATGTATATAGATATGAAGGAGAGCTGTTAAATCGACTTTATTATATATTTGAATGCATCTCAATTTATATGTGTTATTTTTATTTTTTTGTAAGAATGTATCATCCGTGTATATGTTTACCGGATTGTTTTTATTATATTTTTCCACCTTTATTGGAGGGTTTAACTGGAGAGGGGACCATATGTTCTGATTTACAATTTGTTGTTAGTTGTTTAATGAAAACACATTGCCATTAGTTTTTACTGTTTTTTGATGGCGTAACATGTCAGCTGATGGTTGTCATGTGATTTGATTTCTTACTTATTTAAACTTGTAATTAATGCCTCTGTTTGTATCTGAAGATGTTGCCATCTTTACGACAATGAAAAGCGCTTAATTCTTTTAATAAACAGGCTACTTTAAACCGTGGTCAGCTTTAACTGTTGGATACATTCTGTGTTTTTTGTTTCCTAGTTTGGCGTGATCCTTTATAAATTTGGATTGAATCTGAAGTATATGTACCTATTTTAATATAAGCATATCAACTATCAAAAAGAAGATTAATAAGATGCGTAAATTTACTACACAAATTGCATTCCTCTAATGCTAATAAAAGTTATTTCCAATTAACAGAATCAAAGGCACTATCTATATCTGATTATTGCTAAATTATCTTTTGTTTTATTTACATAATCAATTATTGTTATTATTCTTTTCATAATATCATAAGAACTTCTATTTAATATAAAATCAAAGAAGGTAGATATTGCTTTAATCTGTTAGCATAAATTGCCATGAATATTTTACAATCTATATTTAAAAGTGAGATTGGTGCATAAGAAGAACATGCAAGAGGGTCTTTATCAGCTTTTAACATTGGAAAAATAAGGTTATATTTGCAGGATGGAGGAACACTTACTAGATCTTTAACTAAAGAAAATAACTCTAAGTAATATGATTGTAGCATCTGTGGACATTAGTTTATTGAGTTCAGTGATAATACCATAATTACTAGGAGCTTTATTAGGTTTTAGGTTATTAATCTGAGCTTGTAGTTCAGACATTTAAAAAGGTTTATCAATTGTTTTTATTTTGTCATCAGAAAGTTTATTTTTTGTATGGCTTCTTACAAAAGTCTTAATTTCCTCTTTAGGATCCGTTTATGTTTTGTGTTGATTAATTTTATTAAAATGATTCCTGAATTCTTTCAGTATATCTTCTACTTCTATAACCTTTTTCTGGGTTCCTATCATGTAGTTGATCTTTTACAAGTTCAAACCTCATATGGTTGAGACCATAAGTTTGAATTTGTAAATGTTTGAGCATTTGAATGGAAATCTCCATAAGCAGAGGTTTCCATTTTGTTCAATGGGGTGTGATCTCAGAGTTGGTATATTTAAGTAGAGGGGGTGTGCCCCCTGCTTAAAATAGTTTATCTTGTTTTCTGTTGTTTTTTTTTTTTTATCCATAGTTTAAGTTTTGTAACTTCTAACATAATGGTTCAAACATTACGTGTTCGAAGTTATAAGCCTTCGACTATGTAATATAGACCCCCTTTTTCTTTCTCTTGGTTGAATATATCTCCTTAATATGATTACATTTACTAAGTACTGTTGCTCTTATAACTAATCTATGCATAGATTTTGGGTTAACAGAAAACATATTTATTTTAAGCATTTCTAAATTAATAATAGTTTTATGGTGTAGAATTTCTAAATATTTTTTGTTTAAGTTGTTAATTTTTCCCATCTTGTTAGTACTGTCTTTATGGTTGTCTAATTTTAATCTCTCAAATTTTCCTTGTATCTCATACAATTCTTTATTCCATTTTTTTATTAAATGCCAGTTAGTGATTTATAAGTTCATAGGTTCGTAAGTTTATAGGCTGGTACTAGGCTATCAGCCCTAGGGCCTATACAAGCCTAGCCATAACAATTCCCTGGCTATTTCCTCCCACACTATTTACTTCCCTGGACCCCTGTCTAGCAGGGCGACTGACATGATCCCCGGGGTGAATTTCCTTTCTCCCATCCAATCATCAGGGTACCTTTTGAAGAGGGCCAAAGAAGCACTCTGCTTGACATGTATGGGCAATCTATTCCAGAGTCTGGGGAGTCTCTGGGTCAGGAACCTATCGCTCCAGCATGTTTTGTTCATTGTGATGACAAGGTTTAGATCCCTGGAGCGTGTGGCTCTGAGGGATTGGGATTTCTTTAAGTGTAGCATGTCCAACAGCTTTGGGTTTGACATGGCCTTGTATGATAAGCAGAGATTGCCTCTGAGTAGACGATATGCAACAGAGTATTGCTGGAGATTTTTAAAGCGGTCAGTGTAGGGCATCTGCTTTAGGCCTGTGATTCTTTTAGTGAGGTATTTCTGCGGCCTTTCCAGTTGTTGCAGATGTCTTGAGAGGTACATACCAAATGGGGTGTTGTATTCTATAATGGGTCTAATGAGGGATGAGTACAGTGGGACAATGACCTCCTTTTTCTGGATGAAAAGCCCTTAGTGATGAGGTGTGCCACATAGAAGGATTTCCTGACTGTTGTGGCGATGTGGTTATTGAAGGTGAGACCATAATCAACCTGTGTCCCTAAGTCTCTTATCACACTTTCGGTGTTTAGTGTACTGCCACCTATATGGTAATTCATGGGTACATGTTTTTTTCCCAAAGGGTATAACTATACATTTATTGGTATTGACCTTGAGCCCATGGCTCTGGCACCAAGCATCTGTTTCTGTAAGGCCCTTTTGTAGAGTATCCACATCATTTGGGGATTCGATAATGGGTCCCAGTTTGCAGTCATCTGTGAACTTTGTTAGCCTGAGTCCCTTAGTGTTGGCCTGTACTTCAGAGAAGTAGATGCCAAACAAGAGCGGTCCCAGGACTGAACCCTGAGGTACTCCACTTGTCACTTGTCTGGAGCTGGATTTGGAGTTGGCTACTTTTACAGTGTTGGTTCTATCAGTAAGCCAGTTAGCAACCCATTGGGTGACGTAGCGATTAATGCCCAGCTTAGTAAGTTTATCTATGATTCCAGAGTGGGGGATGGTGTCAAGGCCTTGGCAAGGTCTAGATAGACTGTGTGAACAACCTTACCCTTGTCCATGGCTCTGGAGACTTGTTTGAAGAAGTCAATCAGGTTCAGGAGACAAGATCGGCCCTTCACGAACCCAAACTGGGTGGGGTCCAGTGTTTGAAGGTTGCCAATGTTTTTGTTTATAAGTTCCATTTTACCAAATAGGTATGTTTTTAGTGCATCCCATATATACATCTCTGAAATTTCTTCTGTATAACTGAATTCAATAAAAGACTGAATTTCTTTTATATATAAATCTTTAAATTATTTCAGGTTAGTTATATATACTGGTATTCTTTTGATCTGAATATTATTATTAGTTTTTAACATAATTTCAAAAGTTATAGCATTCTGATCAGAAAGTGGGCAAGATACCACTTTAACTTTACATAAACTATTTATCCGTTCTTTTGAAATATATAGTATATCAGTTCTAGAATGTGTATTATGTCTATGTGAATAATGAATAAGAAAAGTGATTCTGAATCTGAAAATTCATTTATATGTCTAATATGAAATAATTCAGTATAATCTATTAACATCTTAGTAGAAGCAAATATTTTCTTTTACCAGTAGTATTAGTATATTTGTCAGTCAGAATGCAGTCAAAATCTCTTGCTAAGATAATGTTACCTTCTGAGATTTGAACAATCTGATCTAAATGTTGTGTTACAGTTTTAACTGGTATTCCTGGAATCCAGTAAATATTAATAAAGGTATATGGTTTTCTGTTGAATTATATAGTTACTGAATATAGCATACCCTTATCATTCTTATATGTATCAGTAATTTTAGGTTGGGGTAGAGAAATCTTCCACAATATTGCTACCCCTGTTTTTTTTTTTAATGTAATATGAACTAGTTAGCAAATAACAATATGTGGTATTAAGTCTGTCTGTATCATCCAGCAGTAAATGTTTATCTTGTAAGAATATAACTTGGGAGCTGAATATTTTTTAAAATTTGTAAAAACTACTTATTAAAACTAAATCATTACTATCAAGTATATAGAAAATAATTTGGGACCCAAAAGAGTTCATAAACACAAAAGGACTCCATATTCATTTTATCTGTTCATAACAGTGATCATGAATAAAACAAAAGCAATTTATATTTACTTCTAATATATTGTATATAAAGATATACTATGTGCCCTAAAACAAATAATTTTCCCCATATAGTCATCTCTTGCAATTCAATGTGGTAATAATAATAATGCAATCTATTAAGTGGCATACAACAATTTAAGAAAGATTAGTCATTTAACATATTCAATAAGATGTAGCTATAGTATAGCAGTGGCAGCCAAAACAACTTTAATATAGAAGCTACATTTTTATTTATTATTTTTATATGATGTGGTTAATAAGTTTCAAACATACAAAACATAAATGTGCAAGATATTGGAATTTCAGAGCAAAAGGATGTCACACTAATTGAGAGTAAACAAATCTTTTATGTTCTGTTAACTTAACATTTAATTTACAAGTATGGAAATATTTACACGGAAATATATTCACAGGGCATTTATTACATCTGATAAACTAGCCAAATTCAATTCACTTGATAAATCCATTTGTTGGAGATGTTCTTTAAACCGTAAAGCTGATTGGTCTCATATTTTTTGAATGTATTAATATAAAAAAATTCTGGGAAGAAATTGCTTTTTTTCTCCAATCTATATTCACAGATACCTTTATTTTAAACAAATCTTTAGTCTTCTTAAATATTAATGATACAATTGGAATGAATAAAAAGATCTATACCTACTTTGGTCCATACTAGCTGTGGCAAGGAAATGTATAACTAGAAAGTGAAAGTTTTCACAAGAACATACTCTGGAAGAATTCTTGAGATTGATGGAAGAAAGAGCGACATTAGAAATCAAGGTGAATGAATTGAGAATTTCACCTAAAACATGGACAAACAATCCTTGGGAAAAAATGATAACTCTTATTGAGACATTAAAAATGAACCCTAAATAATTAATGTGTAACTATATACTTTATTAATTGAATATTATAAATTTTTGTTACTAATTTCATATATATTATTAATTTTTCCCTCCTTTGTTCAGGTCATTTGTACATAGTGTATATAAAGATTTATAATACTTGCTAATTGATGACTGTATTGTTAAACATTATATTATTTAGAAAATAAAAAAATATTTGAAAAAAAAAAAAAACATAAATGTGCCTGCAACTATTAGTTGCAATGTAGACTCATAGCCACAGGCATCTAAAAGATCCATACTACTAATGACTTTATGCTGTCTTAAAAAGAGAAAAAGAGTAGACACATTCAAAAGATTCCCATGTAAATACCAATGTAAAAACAAAAGAAATCATTTATAACTTCAATATTTCTTCCCAACTGCAAATGGAAAACAAGACAGCACAAAATTGTATATTTAAAAACAGAACCCACAAAACTCCCAATTTCCCAATGACCACATAAGCAAATCAGCTATCTCTCACTTCCTCTCTTTCCTCTTTTTTCCTTTCTTTTTGTCTGATTTATATATATCACAAATTATCTCTAATATAAGAGAATAATAACTTTAAACATCTTTAATGATGTCTTCAAAGTTAGAAAAATGATAATAATGTCTAATGATACCAAATATTATGAAAATGTTGTTTTTTTTTATTTCAAATACAGGTGTTTCATTAAAAGAATGCTCAATCTCTCTTCCCCCCATTATTCTAAAATGTTCCTTTGTGTAAACGTTCTTAAAAGGATTACACATTCAGTTAATACCTATTCACTAAGTCCATCTTATTTTCCAGTTAGCATATTGAAACCACCAACCAATCAAATTGGTCAACTGTGAGAAATTCTAGTTCACTTCTAAACTGGAAGTTTGACTAAGTTCAAGCTACTAGGGCTGTAAAAATAAAGCTTTTCAACTAAAGAGGAAAGGTCAAGCATAAAGGAAAAACAAAGAAACAAAGCTTTTGCACACCAATCAACATAGTACTCAACACACAACTGTCAAGCCCTCTCTCTTCTCCATCTCCCATTTTAACACACAATAGCCATGAACACCAGATCAAAAAGGAAAACGCCAGCTCAACAAAATCATACAGTCATCACATCTCACGCCCAAGGCAAACCGCAACATCTGCATTCAACAAGGAAAGCCTTTCACAGGCATGCTTCACAAAAAAAAAAAAAAAAAAAACCTACTGGAAAGCATAACATGCAGTCTCATTCGCTACCATCAAGAACCACATAACAAAAGACTGTGTTGTAATCATACCAACAACCCACTCACATGCAAGGGTTCATACAAATGCCACAATGATTCACACCTAAACAAGACTGCATCCACAAGTGCAATAGCCTGCATTTTTACATTTCTTTTATCTAAGAGCTCTCACATCACTGTTCAGCACAACAGAAGACAAGCCAACCAGGAGATAAACTCCACACGGTCAGTTTCTTATAAATAAAAGGCAAGCAGTCATATATAACTTTTGAAATTCAAAGTAATACGGGTCTATATGACCACACCGAAAGATCAGAACAGCGAATGTATGTACATCAACACATTTACATCGATGTAAATATTGAGAGAAACACCTAAACAGCGAAAACCGGAACACCAAACGTGTTTCATCATCATAATGCACCACACACGTAAGTAAAATCGAAACTAAAATATTACATTAATTAGCTTTTGCAGGGGGGCAAGCCCCCCTGCACCCCCCACGCCCCCCTACTTAAATATACTAACTTTGAGATTGCACTACAGTGGGGAAAAGGATATATTTCCTTATCCCCACCATTGTGCTGCTAGCTATGGAACACATTTGGCGTTCCGGTTTTTGCTGTTTTAGGTGTTTCACTCTGTATGTACATCAACGTAAATGTGTCGATGTACATACATTCGTTGTTCTGATCTTTCAGTGTACTCATATAGAACCAAGTAATACAGCTATTTTCTATATTTTAGAATAATTGCTTGAATTTACTAGGTATAAAAATAAACAACAAAGAGAGAATAAAGAAAAAGGACGATGGATAATGGAGACTTGAATATCATATATATATATATATATATATATATATATATATATATATATATATATATATATATATATATACTATACTGTTTAAAAAATAAAGAAGTTTGTACTGTTACCCCAACTAACTAAATATATATGTATAAATACTGTTGTATTATAAAAAAGTTAAATAAAATAAAACTATTTAATAATAAAAAAGGTAAATATACTATAAAAGGATTAAGTCACCTTTTGACAGAGGGTATCCAAGTCTCCAAAGTTCTTTTTAGACCTTTAAGTGAACATAAAAGTTCCTATGGCACAACTTAAAAAAGGAATTATTTACATTTGCAAAATGAAAATTACTGGTATATGTTCTTTATCAGATAAGTCATTCTCCTTTTAGTTTCTTTTTCTTTTCATTTGCTTTCCATCCATTTATCTGTCTGTTTGTCTCTTCAATGATATGTTGCTAAAATTTGGATCTTCTATTTGTTCCAAGGTTTTATTCATTTTTAGAAAAGACATAGCAATTTCCAAGTCCTCAAAAACATTTGATTTCATCCAGAAGGAAAACGTTTAGTCTGACTTGGAACAATAATTGAACTTTTATCTGCTTCTTCTTAAGTTTGCTTATTAAAGGAAGAAAATAAAATGTTTTCTTTTGGAAATAACAGCTGCTGAATAGTCATTGTCAAAACTGATTATATTTTCATTTATTTTAACAAGTGACTTAGTCCAGGCAGTTTTAAGAACTAATTCTTTATCATGAGAAAAAAATATATAACTATTATAGCTCTCAGAGAAGAGCTGTTCTTAGTGGAATATATAAACAGAGATCTATGAGCCCTATCAATACCATATGACAGTACCTCCTGTAAATCTAAAGTCTTTTTTAGCCAGGAATTCAAGAAGTTTACCATATTGTTACCTTCTATATTTTCAGGTAAATCAAAGATACATATATTATTTCTATGAGATCTATTCTCCAGTTCATCAGTCTTATTCATCAGGAGAGTGTTTTGTTTTAATGGAATTCAACATTATGTTCATCTTCATTTAGTCTACCTTCTATATTTTTTAAAGAATCCTCAATGCCAGATATTTGAGTTTTCTGCAGCTGTTGATCTTCATGAATTTGTTCATTTGCTTAGAACATTTTTTTTTAAAAATGTCAAGTTTAGTGTCCATTCTGTCCAAAGTTATGACAAATTGAAACTCTTCTCTGAACAGAGTCCCGCGAATTCGCCATTGTGTGACTCATTATCAACTTGAATACAATGATGAATATATATCAAATAAAGGGGTCTACATTATAAAATCAAAAGTTTACTTACCTGAATACGTAAACATTGACACATATTCCATGAACCGCATATACACCAAACGCCCAAAACCGCGAAATTCAAAAAGTCGAACTGTTATACTTGTCCCACCCCACCGCCTGCTACATACTACCTACACAAACTAAATAAACCACATACATACACTAACCAAAACCCTACTTCTAACCCTAAACTAAACTCTACTTTTAACCCTACACTAAATCTTACATATACCACCATGTATGCACTTAACGTAACCCGTACCCTAACCCTAAGGTCCATAACTATCGCACACTTACCTTATGGAGCTATACTGCAGAAGGCCAACCATGACAATTCGATGTTTTAGGTTTCATGCTTCTGGATGATCGATGTTTTCGCAGTTCGATGAAGATGGGTCGACATTTAGGCATTCGGGTAAGTAAACATTTGTCTTTTTAATATAGACCCCAAATAAAGATATGACAGGAAAATTTTATAATATGAAAACAAAGTCTTTGCTACACGTTAAAACATCTATATCTACTTAGTTGGATCAATTAGGATTGTTTAGAAATATAATTTCCTGTCAGAAATATACAAAGTAGCATAGCAGGAAAAAAACTGCTGCTAACCAGACCACATCCTGGCCACTCCCCTGATTCCTGAGATATTTTTCTTGACAGATAGGAATCCTTATTTGACTTTTAAGTGAATCAAAAGAAAAGTCACTTGATTGAACTTGAGATGTGAAATGTGACCATTAGATTTTTACCAGGTTTCTAGTGGTTCCACAGCAGAAACCCTAATATTTTGGCTCCAGAATACTTATTTAGGCCACGCATGTTAGCAAATGTGTTTTCAAGTAAGCATTTTTTACCTGCACAGTATTGTTAATACATATTAGTTAAAGCAAGCATGTGTATGCTTTAAGCATTTTAATAGGGTTTTTAATGCAGTATGTCTGAAATCTCTCATCCATTATAGTGATATTTATAGAATATGATGTGAATTTTAAATGAGAATGCAGTGACTGGTTACACAGAAATCAAGAGTGTGTATTTATACAACAGGGAAAATGCATAGCCATGTTAATGAGCATAAAGAAATTATTTACCATCAGGTATAATAATATATTATGACTGAATAATACATTTCAGGAGGATTATAGGAAAATAGTATAATATGAAAAATTATAACTAGTGGCTGATTAAGAGTACCTTGTGTCCCAGGTAGTTTTCAAGCCATAAAACCACCAAGGCATGCACTTTTTTGGGGATGTCTAAATGATTATGTGCATTTTCATTCATCCTCCTGATTTAAGACCATTCAAACTGCACTTCTTATAAACCACCACTCCCCATACCTACCATTATAGCCATGCAACTGCATCCACCTTACATGTCTTATTGAGATAATAGCCACAGTAACATATTCCACCCTACTTTACAAAAATACATGATCTTCTACTTGACTTTTAAAAGTAGGTTAAGCTATTTTCTTACACAGGCATTCCCATACTCAACAATCTGAGACCTTTTATACTTGCATAGGCCTTACATGTTTAATGTAAAATGATAATTATGGACACAATAATTTATTTCAGGATTGTTTCATACAAGCACATTGTAGCTTAGGTATTTCAGCTTCTTTCAAATAAATTCATACTAATCTTTCAAATCTAGACCATCTATACTATTCAAACATCAAGAAGGTAAGTTAATTTTATCCACAGACACCTCCCACACTCACTGAGTTGGTATAACCACTTTCCCAAGCACAGCTGTGGTAAAATATACTTTTCATCCTCTTAGAGCAATAAATCAAAAATAACATGGGTCAAATGCCCAGAATTAATTGCAGATTTTAGATATTGATGTGATGTATTTAAAGTTGCTAGAACAAAAGTATTTACATTGGTATGCATTTCTGAATAACATGAAGTCTGAATCTCAAATGCTTGTTATTATTTAATGACTGTAATATTCAGCAATTTTCCAGAAATAAGGGGGATGAAATAATTTTTTGTCCATTGTAGTTTAGACATGTTTTTGTAATAATATATTTGTAGATAATCAATATAATGCATTTGATTGGTAATATATATGGTGGTCTACAAATTTAATGTGAGTGCATGTAGCATAAGCAGGTGTAAGAGAGAATATAAAAAATAGAGGAGTAGTTTGATTAGAATTTCTGTTCAAACTGGGAATCTTAAGTATATGGAAGGGAATTTGTTTACTTATAGTTTAGATATCTTTAATATTGTTAACTTTTTGTTCCTGGCATCAATATCAGATATAAATAGTTTTCAGGCAATCTTTTTCTGTTTATATATATATATATATATATATATATATATATATATATATATATATATACAGCCATTATTGTGTCTGGGTTATTATAAAGATCATAGAATAGCTCTTAGCAATAGCAGTGTATATGTGACTAAAGATGATTTCTTTAAACGGTGTTTCTTTATACATAAATGTCTTCATCTGTGACAAAAAAGAGAGGGGATTATGTCATTAAAAATATAAAACACAAGTGCCTTTTTTACAATAATCTCATTTATAGCAAGATGATATTAATATGTTACAAGCAAAGGAATATACAGTACTAGCAAGTTTTAGCTTTAAAGAAAAGAGAAGGGAAAAGCAAGCTTATGGGGGAAATGTAATTGTGATGCTTAAGGTTATAGAGGCATGACATGTATAGGCATTACTTAATATGAAAAAGAATATTAACTCTAGCAAATATGTACTGGATTCTGGAAATTTGAACTAAACACTCTAGGAAGAATATTGGCTTTAAATATGAATGGAGACATAATAATGGCAGCAAACCTTAACTCTATCTTCTTTTCTTTCAGCTGTTCCCATTAGAGGTCACCACAGCGGATCATCTGCTTCCATTTCTTCCTGTCTTCTGCATCTTTCTCTGTCAAACCAACCACCTGCATGTCATCTCTCTCCACATCCATAAACCTTAACTTAGGCCTTCCTCTTTTCCTTTTACATGTCACCTTCATCCTTAACATCCTTTTCCCAATATAATACTAATTCAGTTAACAGACCTATAATTTCAGAATCAGCAAAAGCTTTGCTAAACTTAATCAACATACATAATCTTATAGATATTCATAATTTTGCTGAAACAAATTATTTGTTTTATTCTCATTACTGTTAGAGATTTGGTACACAGTCATGAATTGATAGGTTATATATTTCAAAGTATTTGGTTTCTAAAATAGAATAAGTAAAAGTGGCTAGAAGTCCCTTAGCAGATCACAATGCAGTAGTGTTAAACCCAAGACAACTGGTTTGTTTAATAAAATCTCAGTTTATAGAGCAATGTTATAAAATTTAATGTGTAGTTTCTAACATAAATACAACAGTATTTAGTCCTCAATAATAATGGTGAAGTTTCTTTCTTCAGAAATGTTTTTATTTTTCAAATACAGTTGAATAAATTCCATAGTATTTGTATATAACATCTTAATAACTATGTACATTATTTACATCAGCCTGTTACTATAACAAAGCTCAATATATGCAATTGCTTTATAGGTATAACCATCCAGTTATCAGAGTGTATCTGTTCAGTTATTGTAAAGTGTCAATCAATGATAAGACTTTTTTCCATGGATTGTTAATAAATGGTTTAGGATGAATCCTTAATTCTTTAATTTTAATTTCCAACAAAGCTGTAGTGTTCATTAGGCTGTAGAAGTCTTCCAAAGTCAGTATTGTGTTTGTATTCCATCTTCTTGTTATACACTTCCTTGAGATTGCAAGTATTGTCCATACGAGATAAATATTTGACTCATTCAAATGAGGACCTTCATACACATTTAATAATACTAGAGCTTTATATAAGTTAAATGATTCATTAAATAAAGGTTGTAAAAAGTTTTTAATGCCATTCCAAAATGGCTTAATTTTAACACAGTCGAAAAAATGTGATTCCAATCTGCATTGTGAATTTGCTCACACATCCAACATATTCCCTTTGTGGAAGAATTACTTTTAGTAATTCTATCTGGAGTTAAGAATGCTCTGTGAAAGCATTTCCAATTAAACACTTTCCAGTATTGTATAAAGGATGTATGTTTTGTTGATATTAAAATATTTGATTTAATTTCTTCAGTTAGCTGTAATGAGTGTCCTTTTGTTATATAATTCCAATATGAGGATTTGGGTGTTGTTTTATAATTTATCAATATCTTGTAAAATTTCAAAATACTATTTCCCATGCCATAATCATTATATATGATTTCATATAGGTATTTCGTAAGTTTAGGTATTTTTTTAAATGAAGAATCACTAATTATTCTGCATCAGTCTTGCAAAGATGTCAGAATGCTTTGCATAGTTATCCAATCGTGTTGTGGAATTTTGTTTGTTGTTTCTATTGTTTGCATATCCAGAAATTTTAGTTCTTTGATACATTAAAACCAACAAACAAATCCTTTCTTTTCCCAGGAATTAATTATTTCTCTGTATATTTTATGTGGATAGCTCTTTGTAACTATGAATTGTGTTAAGGGATTAACCTAGATTTTTAAATCTATATTTGCATTAATAATTTTCCTAAATGAGTCAATGTAATAATTAATCATATGAGTTTTAGTGGGCTTAGTTATGTTATATTGCATACTAATACACAATATGTGCCATGACAAATTGTTTTTAATCTGTTATTTGAAATTTATTTGTAAATCAAATTCATTTATTGATATTACAGTTAGTATTTCTTTCCAATTTGCAGAATAATTTGGACTTATCCAGTGTGAGATTGTTTTAGATATTGATGCTTTTATATATGTTTCTATATAAGGAAAGTTTAATCTTCTCAGTTTCCATGGTCTGTTATGATGTATTAAAGCTATTCTGTTTCTTCTGGGAAACCATAAAAATTTTATTAGGCATGAGTTTATTTCATTGAGTATATTCCTTTCTGGTAACAGTTGTATTGCCAAAGCTATATATACAACCTTGGGTAGTAAAACCATTTTTATTAACTGTAGTCTATATCTTCAAATGTTAATATTATTTTGTTCCACTTTTCCACAGAGATTTTAATTGTATTGATTATATTATTGTAGTTTTTTAATCTGATTCATTATTATCCTTACATAACTCAATTCCTAGATATTTTAAGGTACATTCTTGTTTCCCTATAATGTGATTCCCCTTCGTTTGCAATTCTTTTTTTTATTATTTAAAAATAACAATTTTGATTTTGATTTATTGAAATGGAGACCTGAAGTCCTGAAAAATGTGTCATTTAAAATATCTAATTCTTCTAATGTCGCTTTTGTATTGGATAATGTTAATAATATGTCATCAGCAAAGAGCATTACTTTAGAATTGCATTGTTCATAAACAACTACTCCTTTGATTTTTGTATTGTTACATATTGAATCTGCCAATATTTCAATACTCAAAGCAAATAGAGTCGGTGACATGGGACATCCTTGTTTAGTACCCTTTGTTATATGTATAGATTCAGAGGTGAAAGGACCTAGCTTAACATATTCTAAATTATTTGTGTATGTATATATATATATATATATATATATATATATATATATATATATATATATATATTCTTTAGTAGATGAACAAAGAAGGAGGAAATTCAAATAACACCAGCATTTTGAATAAATAGTCCCAGTTTAGGGAATCAAAGACTTTCTCTATAAGCCAATTATGAGTGTTTCTTTATTTTATTTATTAACATAATCTATAAGAGAAATTATCCTTTTAATATTGTCGTGTGTGTCTATGATATATAAATTCAGTTTGATCATTATTTATTGTTTTGGATAGTGGTATTTTCATTCTGTTAGTTAATATTGTCATAAATATCTTATAGTCATTATTTAATAAAGATATACGTCTATATGAGGCACAGAGGTTTGGGATTTGTTTTCCTTTAGAATTGGTGTGATTAAGGAATATCTCCAAGAGAGTGGTATTAAAGCGTGTGACTGAATTTCTAATAGAGTTTTATGGAAGAGGGATAGTATCTTTGAAAGACAAAATGTATGCATTTCCATAATTATGCCATCTATACCTGGAGCTTTATTATTTTTACCCTCTTTTATTGTATCTGTAGTTTCTTTGTAGAATATGGGTGCTTGCAGATCTAGTTTTAATTTTTCTGGTATTTGTTTTATATTAGAACATTTTTCATCTTGATTTAATTGATCAATATGCATTTTTTCTTTTTAGAAATGTTGCATATAGTGATTTCTGTAGGTATCAAGAATGTCACCTATATCAGAGACATTTTCCATTTTTTCATGGAAGATACTTTTAATGTTATCAGCTTTTGACAGTATTTTGATTCTTGTGGATAAATTATGTAGATATTTGGGAGAAGTGGCCAAGGTATTAATTTTTTAGTTTTTCTAAAGCTAAAGTAATTTTACATGTGTTAGAATTTTGTTGTATTTATTGTTTAATACTTCTACTTTCTTTTTCATTTCCAAATGATTTAGATTTTTTTAAGCTTTTACTGACAAAAGATTGGATTGTAGATCTAATAGTTCAGAATTCCATTCTCTGATTTTTTTATACCAAGTTAGGGTTTTACCATATATGTAAGCTTTTAATGAGTCCCATATCATTATTTTATTTATCTCTGTGGTGTAATTAATATCTAAGAAGAACTGTAATTCAGATAACAGCCATGGTTTGAACTCTTTAATTTTAGTTATATATGCTGGAATTCTGGAGTAATAAATTAATGGTTTGTACCCATTTTGAAGTTTTAGTATCAATGAATTGTGGTCTGAAAAGGGGCAGGGAGTGATTGAGAAATTAATGATTTTACAGTGTAAGTCATGGGCAGCAAATACTTTATCTATGCTAGTTTGGGTACCAAATCTGTGATCTTGATGGGAAAACAACAAAGATTTATCTTCTTTAAATTTGAAAGTATCTACAAGATGAAATGATTCTAGCCACTTGTTTAAAGTTTTTGATACAGCAGATGTACGCAGTGGTCTTTTATTTATAGTTTCAGAAATATCAAATACAGTTAAAATCTCCTCCTAATATTAAGTTGCCTTTATAATTATTAGAAATGAAATACAAGTGTTTTTTTTTTTTTAACAGTTCCTTATTCAATGCCTGGGAACCAGTATAGATTGGCTAGTGTCCATATTCTGTTATTTGATTTAACTATTACTAGTGCCATAAGGCCTTCTTTATCTTCATACTTAGATTACTGGGTTAATCACATTTGTTTTCCATAAAATTGTTACCCCTTTTGTCTTTGTCTTATAATTGGATTGTGCCAATATCATATATTCCTTAGGATTCCATTAGTAATTGTCATTTGTTTTGAAATGAGTTTCTTGAAGGAAGACAATTTGTGCTTTGTTCAGTTTTAAATATTTCAGTAGATTTGATCTCTTGTTAGGATTATTTAAGCCATTGGTATTTAAAGATAATAAAGTTAAATCCATCTTAGGTTATTTAGACTATGTATTTTTTGTTTTATTGTGACTATTAAACATTTTCCTCTGATAACTGTAAAGTATATGTTTGAGCTTTTAAAGGAAATTATCAGTTTTATACTTTGAGTGTTTACCAATAAAGTAATGTTTTGGTCAGGCATACTAAAAATCTTTTTGTGAAATAACACATTTACACTAATAAATGTTAACAAAACTAACAGTTCCTGATTCAATGCCTGGGAACCAGTATAGATGGGCTAGTGTCCATATTCTGTTATTTGATTTAACTATTACTAATTCCATAAGGCCTTCTTTATCTTCATACTTAGATTACTGGGTTAATCACATTTGTTTTCCATGAAATTGTTACCCCATTTGTCTTTGTCTTATAAGTGGATTGTGCCAATACCATATATTCCTTAGGATTCCATTAGTAATTGTCATTTGTTTTGAAGTGAGTTTCTTGAAGGAAGACAATTTGTGCTTTGTTCAGTTTTAAATATTTCAGTAGAGTTGATCTCTTGCTAGGATTATTTAAGCCATTGGTATTTAAAGATAATAAAGTTAAATCCATCTTAGGTTATTTAGACTATGTATTTTTTGTTTTATTGTGACTATTAAACATTTTCCTCTGATAACTGTAAAGTATAAGCTTGAGCTTTTAAATGAAATTATCAGTTTTATACTTTGAGTGTTTACCAATAAAGTAATGCTTTGGTCAGGCATACTAAAATGTTTGTGTGAAATAACACATTTAAACTAATAAATGTTAACAAAACTAAGATCTGCACTAGCCATGGAATGAAAATCATTCCTAATCTGATGGATAAACCTAAGTTCATCAGATTATCACTCATACCTTGACAATCCAGAACATCTGAGCTCCATAAATTGAATTATCATATGCTGAATATTTGTAATAAGTATAAGCAATATTTATATTATTTTGAACAGGTATAGTACTATTGTAGATTAGACAGAATTCTAATATAATATAAATCTCTACTTATTGTATAAGCAATTAATATTTACATGAAAGATAGATGATAAGCAATTCAATCATAGTAAAGTAGGATGTATCATATATAAAACCTCAGTAAAAGATTATAGCACAGTTGTTTAACATATTCACCCTTATTGATGAAGTCTTTCAAAACTTATTACTTAATATAAAAAGATAGCAATAATATTTATACCTAATGTTTATAATACAAAGTATTTTACTAGATATATTAGAAGTTATATTTCATTGTTTGCCAGCATTTAAGTAATCACTTTGTTTGTTGCTAACTTACTTAAAGCATCAAGTTTGTTTTATGTAAACATCGATGAAAGTGCATTTTCAGTGCATCAGTCTTCCCCCCATTTCCTACACATAAGGATTTTTATATCTGTCATTTCTTATTATAAAATGAGTGAAATTATAGGTTAAAAACAACAAATTCACTTATTGTGATTAATGATTACAAGTTCCCTTTCCATATTCATAAATTGTCATTTTATGGCATATACTGAAAGTTTTTTTAGATTTAAATGGCAACATTCTATTTTCTATAATCAGCAAAGGTTAAATTGAGTGATTATTGTCAATTTAATACTATTTGCTCAGAATGTGATTGTTACATTCTGTGACATTCCTAGTTCAGGCTTTTATTGTTTTCCTTGACCAACTTTGTCATTTTTATGTCATGTATAAAACATTAGTAACCTTGGTAACAGCTTAAGTATTATGTAAGGTAAAGATGTATTACAAAACCGCAATTCAAGTTGAAGCAATTATATGACTTGCTATGCACATTTACTTATATGAGAAAATCATCATGCTTCCCCTTGATGTTCAATATAGTGTATGTCATTTATCACTAGTTAAAACAGTAGTATTATTATACACAAGCCCATGTTATTAAACTGGGTGTCTATTGTCAATTTAATATTATTTCTTCAGAATATGATTGTTTCATTCTGTGACCTTTCAAGTTCAGGCTTCTATTGTTTCTCTTGAACAACTTTGTCAGTTTGATGTCATGTATAAAACATTAGTTACCTTGGTAGCCACTTAAGTATTATATATGGCCAAGATGGGTTACAAAAACTACAATTCAAGTTAAAGCAATTACATGACTTGTTATGCATATTTACTTATATAAGAAAATCATCATGCTTCCCCTTGATGTTCAATGTAGTGTATGCCATTCATGACAAGTTAAGACAGTAGTGTTATTATACACAAGCCCATGTTATTAAATCCTGTTTTTAATATCTAAATTCAGCAGACTGCTTCATCTTATATGGCAATTATATATTTTATGTCTAGATTTACTAAAATCATACATTACATAACTATTATGTATGTGTTTTTTTTTTTTTTTTTTTGGCTGTTGCTTAGTTATTTGAGAGACCACAAGCTATAATGTTTATTCTTATTATTAGCTCCTTGCAAGCATGTTTATACAGTCCCTAGGCTTTAAATTATGAGACCCTTCTAGTTTCTTATTTTTATAAGGATATTTCCATCCTTACATACACACATATTAGTACTTCAAGTATGGGCAACAAAGCCCATCCAGTTTTACCAGAACACCATTCACTAGTTCATGTGGTGTGTTTCCAGGCTGTTCTTAAAATATCCAGACCAATATCTGTCCTGTTCCATTTTACCAGCCTGTTCCATGTAGTGGCTACTCTGCCAGTGAACCATTCAACACACTTTCCATTCCCACAGATATTTCCACAAAGTACTACCTGGCAACCCCAAACACCCCTAGAATCAGCTATCCCCATATGCCCAACATGTCCAAGCAAGCTCACCTCCCAGACCACTGCAAAGGGTACTGCACAAGACCAAGTGGTCTTAGTCTTTCACAATAACTCATACTTCCACTCTTATGTAAGTCCTTAATGTGTTTGGACCAAAATACATTTGAAATATAAAATTGCGCTTATTATTTTTTAAACTTTTTTTTATCAAAAATCAGCTTAAAGAGCTAAACACAGTGTTGGGAGACCATCAATATGTGTATATGTGGTTTAAAACAGCCCTTTTATTTTATATATATATATATATATATATATATATATATATATATATGGGTCTACTTGAAAACACTGACACGCCAAAACACTCACGACGAGAACACCAAGACCAGATGATCAACAACTGAGATGACTGACAGTCTAAAAGCCCGATGCTGAGAACACCGATATGTTAAGGTAAGTGTGCAAAAGTGACAGACTTTAGGATTAGGGGTGGATTAAGTGAGTTAGGGTTAGGGTGCGGGTAAGGTAAGTGTGCGATAGTGACAGACTTTAGGGTTAGGGGCGGGTTAAGTGAGTTAGGGTTAGTGTGTCTATGTACTGCATACCAGAGGCTTGCGATGCACCTGAAGCAAAGCTTCACTTCACTGCAACTTCAATTCTAAATTCCCTTCCTTTCAGTGAGGCGGCAACCAGGAAAAGAACAGAGAGCAAACAGATCAAAAAAAAAAAAAAAAAACTCCCAACAAGCCGCCACAACAAGAGACAACATACTCCTCCAGCCCTTCCACCTCTCATTCAGCAGACGTACAAACAAACCATTCTCTGCCAAAATATCCCAAATCACAATTTCATCCACCCCCTTCCCCTGGATCCAGGCTAAAACACCAAATGTCTCTTCCTAATACACAATCATCAGTAAACCTTGATCACAAGCTGCAAACCACAGCTTCCCGGAGATAAAAACAGCAGCATATAACAGCTGCCAGACAGCTGCATCCACATACACCATGTCAGGCTTAATGAAACAGCACTTGCAGCTATGATGCCTGCCATAATTGATATTAATTATGTTTAGACAGAATAATAATGACATTTGCACTAGCTGCCAGACACAACTGCATCCATGCACACCATATCAGGATTGATCAAACAGCACTCTTAGCTGTGATACCTGCCATAATTGATATTAACTATATTTAGACAGAATAATGCTAATATTTGTACTAAGCTTGCAACTATTATTTAATCAAGATATACATGACATTTCTAAATCATACTTTAACTGAAGAAGGCATTAGTCTCCATGACAGTATTTTTTTTTTCAAAACACTCTACTGTTACTGCTATTATATATGATGTTAATTTGTTACATTTGAGTCTGAACTCTGATGAATGGTACCTTGTTGAATTAGTTAATTAATTACTTAAATTATTATAAGTAAAATCAATGAAAATGAACAATATAAGTATTCATTGAGTTCAAGTTGGGGAATAGAAACTTCTATGTCTGTATTATATGTTACATTGTTTGTCTTATATATAATGTAAATAGTAATCCATCTTGACCTATCTTTGTTTCTGAAGAATTATTAGACTCTTTGAACAATCTGAATAAATCATTACTGTTTTTCAGTTGATTAAGAATCCCTCCTTTTTTTTAAATAAAAACAGATGACAAGTGATGTACCATATCAGTTGATACTTTGAGAGATGTAGTTGTAAGAGTTATTTATTTTTTTTTTTTTGGGGGGGACAGCTATCTTGGAATCAGTTTTTTATTTCTTCTTTCTAGCATTGGTCCAAGGATTTGTTTCTTTTATTCTTTTAAGAGTAGGGGGAATCCATTCCATTTCATCTGGGATAAATACTATGTTTGTTTTTGATGAATATAGTAGCTTCTTCTAAGTCATTAAAGGTTCTCATCTCATTGGCAACAAGTATTTTTATCTTGGCTGAAAAGGCCAGCTGTGCTTTAATGTTTTTTTGTTTCAACAGTTTTATTATTGGCCAGACTTTTTTCCTTTGTTCTAAACCTTATCAGGCTTTGATTGTATTTTACGGGTGATTTTCTCCAAGCAGATTTTAATATTAGTTCCTTGTCCAGAAATGAAAGAAATTTTATAACTATGGATCTAGGTGGAGTATTTGTTGAGTTAGAAGCAGGTTTCCTCAGTGCTGTATGTGTCCTTTCAATTCCAAATGAAAGTCCCTCTTTCAAGTCTAAAAATTCAGGAATCCATGTTGTTAAGAATGAAATAATGTCTCTCCTTCAGTGTTTTCAGGCAGACCAAAGATCCTTATGTTGTTTCTCCTTTCCCTGTTTTCTAAGTCATCTACTTTTTTAAGCAGTCATGTATTCAGTTTAAGCAGAAATTCTTTTTGGAATTATTCCTCTTCGAGTCTCCCTTCAGTGTCATTTAGAGAAGTCTCTATATTTGTTATTTTTGTACGGTGTTGCTATAATAGTTCTTTAAGAGTATCAGTCTGTTTTTGAGAATTTAATTTGAGGTTTTCTAAGTCATTTTTAAAGCCATCCATCTCCAAAGATAGTTCCTGTAAGGTTGTTGTATCTTTCGGCTTTTCCCAGTTAGGGTTCACCACAGCAGATCTCCAGTTCGCTAATGATTGGCAGTAGATTTTTGCGTACTGAGTTTCCAGCCCTGATGCACAACCTTCAACAAAGGTACACCCATTCACGCATGTCCCCCACACAGAAGACGCTTTAGCTGAGAATCAAACAGGACAACGTCTTACTGTGAGGCGACAACGCTACCACAGATGTCATCAATTCCAGTTCTTTTCTCAAAGCAGCATCTGGATGAAAATTCCTTGAGTTGTTCATATTCAGTGACTCAATACATCTCCAAGTTACTTGACAGGAAAATTTTTGTATATCTCCACCAAAATTGATATTTGTAGTTTTGTGGTTTATCTATAGATTTCTGACATTTTAAACTTGAAAATAATAAAATTTTCTTATAGTATTATAGTAGTGTATGGAGCTCTCAAAATTCATTGCTCTCAGTTGGCCATCTAGGCTCTGACCCCATGGTGAAGTTTCTGATGTAATCCTATGAGACTCATTGAAGGCATACAAGAAAAACTAAAAAGTTAAAGGTGAAAGTATAAAAAGAGAAAAAAGCTAACAGAAATGAAAATAAATAAATAAATGCAGAAGTTCCATCTGCATAATGTTCATTAAGAAAAAGTCAGATTGCATTCTGATTCTCTAACTCTTAAAGGCTTTCATAAGTTAGCTATTAGATCCAAAATGAGAACAAGAGCTAATTACATCAGCATATACCTGTTCCTGATAATAAAAAAAAAATATGGATGTAGAAGAAATTCCTGACTGTTTAAAGAAACTGAGAAAATGAATTCACAGAATAATATTGTATAAGATGAAACCATAATTTATGCATTTTGAATTGGAATATGCAAAATTCATTTTCAGAACAAATAAGAAAAATAACAAAAAATGTTACTATTGCAGAAGTAAAGGACCTAATTAAAATGTTCAATGAATAAAACTCTAGGTAATGATGGCACCATTACAGAATTATGAAAAATATTACCTCTCAATGTTTTGTTTTTTTTAAAGAAATAATTCTCAGAAATTAAAACAACATTTAGCATACTTCCATTATGGAAATATCATGTCTTCTTTATTAAAACAAGATCCATTTCTATGCTCGTATACATCTTTATCACTACTGAAGGTTGATTACAACTTTTTTAAGTCACTCATTTGTAAAGATTAAAAAAATACTGCCTGCATTAATATAGGAAGGCAAAACTGTCTTTATAGTAAGTATACAAACACAGGTTGACATCAAAAGAATACTTACATTAATTGATTTTGCTAAAACAATAACAAGAAATATATATATATATATATATATATATATATATATATATATATATATATATATATATATATATAATTAGCCTGTATGTAGCTAAAGCCTTCAATTTATTTAACAAAAGTATTAAAATTATCCAGATTTCCAAGTAATATGTATATTTCTTGTTAATCATTTATATCAAAATGCATTCTCTTATGTTAACTTATGATCTTTTATTTCTCAGGCAATAAAGATAAGCAATAGCATTGAGCAGGGTTGTCTTGTTTCTCTTTTGTTATTTACTTTGGCTATTGAGCTTCTAACCAGTTACATAAAACTTAAATATATAGTAAGTTTTAAAACAAAATGCAAATATGCTTCCAAAATTCAGTTTACCATTGGGAATGTGTCATATTGACTCTTCACTAATAAATCTTAGAAAACATCAAATATTTTGAATTAATCATAATAAAACTAACACCTTATTAATTAGTAAAGTTAAATTATTTGATGTACGCTAACAGACAATATACAAGATATTAAATATTTAGGGATTATTCTTGCACACAGTTTGTAAATAAATAGCTAAAATAAATTATACAATATAGTAGGTGGTGGTGCTGTGGTAGCATTGTCGCCTCACAGTTAGACGTTGCCCCTTTCGATTCTCAGTTAGAGTGTCTTCTGTGTGGTGACATGCGTGAATGGGCGTTTCTTCGTTGAAGGTTGTGCATTAGGCCCGGCAAGCCAGCACGTCAAAATCTACTGCCAGTCATTAGCGGACCGGAGTTCTGCTGTGGCGACCCCTAACCGGGAAAAGCCGAAAGAAACAAAGTATACAATAATAAAACAATAATAGGTAGATGGAATCAATTATTGTTATCCTGGTCCCCTTCAATAAACACATGACACATAATGACATTTGATGACCTTTATTGAACTTCCATACACATAACTTTGTTAAACCATATTTATTAACAACAACTAAAACATAATGTAGCTGATTTTAATCACAGCATAAACATCCATGTCATGTTAAGCAGGACAGCATGATCTCACTCATCCTGACCCAGTAAGCAGCATCCATACCCCCACTGTCTTACTTTACTTATGCAGCAGCGTCCCACCACTCACTGCATTTACCCTTTATTGAATTACAGATCCAATCAAATAAGCAGCATCCTTACCTCAGCTCGCTGATTTACTTATGAAGCAGCATCCCATCACTCACTTCATTTAGTTATGCAACAGCACCCCACCACTCACTGGATTTACCCTTTATCGAATTACAGATCCAATCAAATAAGCAGCGTTCTTACCTCAGCTCGCTTATTTACTTATGAAGTAGTGCGTCCCTTCACTGACTTCATTTACCAGTTATTGAATTAAACATCCAACCAATAAGCAGCGTCCTTACCTCCGCTCGCTTATTTATCAATCAGCCTCCAACTGCTCACTTTCCTTTCCAAACTCATTGAAATGAGCACCCAATACTAGAGGGAGAACAGAAGACGGGAAGCCTGTCCCTCTTCTCTGCCCTACCCAAACTGATAAATTACCACAATCTCATTATTCGCCCATAAAAGGAGGTGGGAAGACAGGCAGCAAGTTCACACCAAAATGTGGATTCTTTACCCAGTTACACTTGCATAAACCCCTTAAGCCCCTCCTTACCCTTACCTCATTTCAGCAGCGTCCATACCCCCACTCGCTTACTTTACTTATACAGCAGTGTCCCACCACTCACTGCATTTACCAGTTATTGAATTAAACATCCAACCAATAAGCAGCATCCTTACCTGTGCTCGCTTATTTATCAATTAGCCAAAAACTACTCACTTTCCTTTCCAAACTCATTGAAATGAGTATCCAATACCAGAGGAGGAACAGAAGAGTGCATGCCTGTCCCTCTTCTCTGCCCACCAGCCTGACCAGGATGTTCTCCCTCCCTCATACCAAAATTTTCAGACCTAACTACCCATAAAAGGAAGGCAAAGCCAAGCATCATTTGGTGTACAACATCCACCCTAAACTAAACTGGATCCCTATCATCAACCCAACACCTTGTCATATAAATACCCAAATGCCACCAGTTGACTAAATAGTTAAAATAATCCAATGATCCTTCTCCAATAGAAAAATAGCCATAATTTTGTATAACATCTGTACCTTAAGTAACTGTCATTTACTCTAACTACCAGTAATAACATCATAAAGAGTCCCAGAACATTACATGCTAAGGTTGTCAAAGGAAAAAACGTCAAAGACCAATACACGTAAGGTTCAGTTAAGGCACATTTAATAACTTGCAGCAAGGAGACAAAAAACATGCAAATACAGGATTTTGCCTAACTACTAACAGGAAGTATGCTATTTTTATACTGTTTTACAAGACATGGCCTTCTATAGCTGACGTAATCAAACACAACTTTCAGTATTGTTCTACAGCAGATGTTACTCAGATTTTATGCTGACATGACTAGATTTGTGAGAAACTTTTGAGAAAATCAACCTGGCCTTGGTGGGGACTAGCCCGTTACAAGCTTCTATTGTATAGTTCTAATGCATGTGCTGCATTTCAAGGTACTTTTCTAGCTCAGACACAAGCAAATGCTGATTGCAGTTCATATTTTCAAGCAGTCTTTGTTCTAATTATCTATAGCTTTTGCAGCTGTGTATTTTCTCACAGCACAAGCGGAACTCCTTGTCTAAGTTTCATAACATTTATACAAGTGGTATTGTTCTATTCATTATTTTCCTGACACAAGCAGAAATCATCTGCTTCTCAGTAAATTTCCAAGGCATAAGCAAAGATTTTAGCTGTGCATATTTCATGACAATACAAGGTCAGAAAGCTTCTGCAATTTGTACAGATTTATGCAGTGTAAAATAGAATAAATGTGTTAACCCTTTTCAAGCTCTAAATGCACTAAGCACATTACTAATACATATACTAATACATATTTTTCTGACATTTCCCTCCTTTTAATACTTTTATTCTACTTTCAAAATAAGCATAAGCAGTTTTTTTTCTTCTCCTAACCTCTTCCTACTCAGGATTTGCAGTTAAGAGAGTCATTCAGTTTAAACTTATGAAAGCATTTCAGTTTTTCAATAGTTCTTCAAACTCAGCACTTTGATATAAGGTCTCAGAAACTGACATGTCTATAAAGTCTTTAATCAGTCTTTTCATGCAGGGGATGCCACAACAAACACATACTCCCAGTAGGAGCATTCCTACACAAATGGCAATCAGGATGTTCATTAGGATGGTACCCCACCCCCCAAACCATTTCTGGAAAAAGTCCGTCAGTGGGTTTGGGCCTGGTTTGGTCATGGCTGGCACTTGCTGAATTACCTCAAGATGATTGTCTATCTCGTGTTTATGGTCAGGAATATACAAACAGCACTCTTCCTGGATTAAAGCGCAAGTACCACCTCTCGCCGCTAGGGTGAAGTCGAGAGCCATGCAGTTTTGAAGCATTACAGTTCTCATGGCATTCAGTTCATCAGTCACCAATTCGAGAGCAGAAAAAGTTGCATTGCTCATTACTTCGAGAAGTTTAGACAGTTTTCTCAGCTCCCAGATCGATTTCACTGCTCCATATGCTGGTAATATGCCTGCCCATGATATAACACTATCACTCAAGTCCATATGTGTCAGTCCATTTCCAATAGAATGATGGTTTTTCCAACGTGCATCGATTTGTCCCACTGGATTTACAGGTTTCTTGACAACCTCTCGGACATTTCAAATTTTTCCTCGAGGCAAAACTGCAGTGTGTCGTATGGCTGGAACCAGGTAACCCAAAAAACAACTGCCGGACCAATTCTCAGGTAACCATTTGTATGCCTTTCTGCCACACACAAAATAACAGTCCTCTACTTTAGTAGTAACCTTACTGTGAATATACACTTGCCCTGCATGAAACATTTTTCTATCAGTTATAGACAGTTGTTTATAAAGAACAGAATTATGTTTTACTTCATCAAGTGTTTTGTGCATCAATCCAAAAAATGAATCATAGTTTGTATTACAATACAAATCTGCATTGTTACCTTAGTGTAACATTTATAAGGAACAGTCACATTGCAATTGCTCCAACCCACCTGAACAGTATCATTTTTATAAAAACACACAGTTCCCTTTTGTGGAACAGACAAGTGCAATGCTATTTTATCTTGTGATGTAATGGTTGAGGTATCATAAATCAAATTTTCCCAGGTCTCATTGACCCCTAGGGGGACCGTAGTCATTAATAACCCCCCCATATGCTGTCGGCAAAGCTGTGCATATCCAGCAATTCAAAACATTGAAAGTCTCAGCATACACATATTTAATTGCCTGATAAGTGTTAAAGTTTGGATGCCAGTCTATAAGTAATGCTTCACGTTTATTCAGTTCAGTCTGTGTGGCTGGGAAAAGGAAAGGCCACAGCAAAAAGATTATTGCCACTAGTACAGTTAACAGGATGATTATGCTATACTTCTGAGGAAAGGGTTGTTCTGCATTCCTGTTTCTTCTGGACTCTATCATTTTTACTCTTGGCATGTGACAAGATTTTTGTCCAGTTCAAAGTTTTTGACTAGTTTGCAGTGCGTCAGGTGGATCCAGGAGGCACGCTCTGCTATCTTGACTGCAGTGGGTGTCAACAGAAGCACTTGAAATGGACCTTCCCACTTTGGTGACGCCCAATTCTTTTTCTTTAATGTCTTCACCCAGATCCAGGTACCTGGGACCACTGCCACTTCTGACGGTCTGGTTTGTTCATTATCTGAAACAGAATTTGACTGCAACAAATGTTTAGAATTTAACAGATTTCTCATGTATTCTGCGAGTGTACAGTCGGCTTCCTGGTCTGCGGGCATGAGAGGTTTCCACTGAGGTATATAATAAGCCCTTCCAAATAGTTTTTCAAAAGGAGTCAATCCCTTTGCATTTGAAACTGTTCTCATGCTCAACAGTGCCAGGGGCAGACAGTACACCCAATTCCTCTGTGTTTCTACTATTACCTTCCTTAACTTACTCTTTAAAATCCCATTATGCCTCTCTACTAGCCATGCAGATTGTGGGTGGTATGCACAATGATTTTTTAAAGAAATACCAAAATGTTTACTTAACTGTTGCATGGTCTGGTTTACGAAGTGTGTGCCGTTGTCACTGTAGATCCTTTCCGGAATGCCGAATCTAGGAATGATTTCTTTAATGAGAATTTTTGCCATGGTTGCCGCATCTGGATTTTTAGTCGGAAAGGCTTCCACCCATCTGGAAAACATATCTACAATGACAAGACAATGCTTCTTATTTTCACATTTGTTCAATTTTATGAAATCCATGCAGATATTGTGAAATGGATATGGTAGTGTAGGGAAACTCCCTTGCCTGGGCTTTAACGCCCCTTGTGCATGATGTTTATTACAAACATGGCATACCGAGCAGAATTTTTTAGAGTAGTTTGAGAATCCATATGTCGTGAACACTTGGTTCACCAGCTGTACCATCCCCCCTGTTGAGACATGGCACTGCCCATGGCTCAACAAAGCTGCATATCTAAACAAATTAGATGGTAATAGTGGTTTCCCTTCTTTAGAGATGTACAGCCCCTTTTCGAGAATTGCTCCTCATTTTACCCATCTTTGTTTTTCAGCTTGCGTAGTAAGTGTCTGCATTGTCTTTAACATTTCTACATCTAAAATCTCAGAGGGTTGTAATTCCTTATTCAAAAGAAATACTTCTAAAGCTGCCTGCTTTGCAACTGTATCAGCTCTCACATTACCTTTTGAAATCCTATCCTGTTGCTTGGTATGAGCTGTGCATTTACAAATAGCTACTTTCTGAGGTAACTGAATAGATTCTAAAAGATTTAATAAACTAAATAAACTGTGCATGATTGATTGGTTTGCCAGTAGATGTTATCATTCCTCAATGTTTCCACTGTTGCGCAAAAACATGTACAGTAGAAAAAGCGTACTGGCTGTCAGTAAAAATGTTTACACATTTACCCTTTGCTAAGGTACATGCTCGTGTCAAGGCAATCAATTCTGCTGCCTGTGCAGATAAATTGTGTGGTAAAGATTTTGCTTCTATAATGTCAGTATCAGAAACTACTGCATATCCTACTAGGTTCTGTCCTGCAGGACCCCTTTTGCACGAGCCATCCACGTAGTATGTCACCTCGGCATCATCCAAGGGGACATCCGTGAGATCTTTTCTAGGCAGTGTCTTTTGCTCAATCACCTGCAGGCAGCTGTGTGGTGTGCCATCTGCAGGGGTTGGGAGCAAGGTAGAAGGGTTCAAAGTCATACATCATTCAATTGTCATATGAGGTTGGCTCAACAATATAGTCATACAGGAAAGATGCCTAGCAGGGGAAAGATATGCTACCTTCTCTTGCAGTAAAATAATCGCGACTGCATGAGGCACCCTCAATGTGAGAGGGTGGAACAAAACTACTGAGGCCGAAGCCTGTACTGCCATTGCAGCTGGAACTACTGCTTGTACACAGTGAGGTAAAGACCATGCCACCGGGTCTAGTTGTGATGAATAATAAGCAATAGGGCGTTGCTTGTCCCCATGCTGCTGTGTTAACACTGATGTCATATAACCTTGCTTACAATCTACAGTTTGGAAAAAACGTTTATGATAGTTTGGTAATCCCAAAACTAATGAGGACGCTATTAACTGTTTCAGTTTGCAGAAAGCAGATTCTGCTTCTGGTGTCCATTGTAACAAATCCTGTGCTGCCATAGGCTTTTTAGTAATCAGGTTAGTCAGCGGTGCAGATTCCAAGGCATAGTTTGGAATCCAGCTCCAACAAAAATTAGTCGTACCCAGGAAGGACATCATTTCCTTCTTGGTAGTGGGTTTTGGTGTTTGTAAAATCGCTATTTTTCTGTCCTCATCTAATGTCCTACCCTCCTTGGATATTACATATGCTAGGTATTTAACTTGTTTTTTCCAAAGCTGCAGTTTATTTTTGTTTATTTTATGTCCTTCAGTGGCTAAAAATTGTAATAGCACTATGGTATCTTCTTTGCAATCTTGCTGGGTGGGGGCCGCCAGCAGGATATCATCAACATAAAGTAAAATCTGACTACCTCTCGGTGGGTAAATCTCGCCAAGTTGCTTGCCATTTCTTGTGAGAATATTGTCGGACTTTCACAATATCCCTGTGGTAGTCGCGTATATGTATACCTTTTCCCCTGAAATGTGAATGCAAACCAATACTGGCTGTCAGGGTGTATCGGTATCGAGAAGAATGCATTGCTGATATCTACCACAGAAAAATATTTCTGTTGAGGTTTTAAATCATTCAACAGGGTGTGTGGGTCTGGCACCGTAGGTGCCCTTGGTATTACTGCGTCATTTACGGCTTGTAAATCTTGGACCATACACCATTTTCCATTCGCTTTCTTAACGGGAAATAAGGGCGTGTTACATAGTGAATCAGGAGATTCCACCAGCACCCCTTCCTTAAGTAAAGCTGCTATAATAGGTTTGATTACTACCTCTGCATCTCTTCTTAAGGGATACTGTCTTTTTTGTGGTCTAAATGCTGACTTTGGCGTAATAGTAATAGCCTCACTGTACGAATAAGTCCTACATCTGACTTTCCTGTTGACCAAAGGGTTTCTGGTATATTCTGTAAGGCATTCTCTTCCTCCTTTAATAGGAGTGTTAATCAGCTGTCCTTGCTAGACTGCAAGTGTACAGCTGGGTGGGTCTTGAGTTATCCATTCAACTTCTGTATTTGTATTCCCTGTTCTGACAGTGCTAACTCTGTCTGTTTTTCCCATCTCATTACTTTTTCTCCTAAGTCTACCCATTTTACATTCTTGTCCTTAGTTAAGCTAACATGTGGTAATCGATTAGATTTATAAAGTGCAAGGAACTCCTGGGGCAATAAACAGCTGGCTACACTGTTCCCTTCTGTGTCCCAATACAGATTACGTAATATCAATCTGCACAATTTCTAAACAATTCTTGCTCATATTCCTTATCAGGTCCTGGTGTGTTACAATAATACAGAGTACAGTGCAACAAATGCTGTTTATCAATGTCAAGGGAGGGGAACTTGCTGATGGTTACGTTCATCAACTCTTCGGTTACTGCCCCTGGACCAGTCATAACCAAGTCCTGGTTGTACCAATAAAACATTTCACCCTCCGATTGCACTGCAAAGGTATCAATTTGTTGCTGTGCTTCCATACCCTGCATAGTCGGAACTACTGCTATACTAAATAGCTGCATAATGTCTCTTCCCAAGAGATTTACTGGGCATTTTGCAGAAACAACAATTTTGCTTTTCTGGGTCAATCCTGTAACAGGATCAGTTATTGCAATATTATGGGAGAGGGGCTCCTGATACAGCTGTCCATTAGCTGCTTTCACTAATATGTAATCAGGTGACTCTGAATTCTCTGGCAGTTTGGAGGGATGTATCAGGGTCCGTGATGCCCCTGAGTCACAGAAGAATCTGACTTCCCTTCCTTCTACCAGGAGTGTAACTTCTGGTTTCATGTCTGCTAAATAGAGCTCTAAGCTCAATAAAGCTAAATCCAATATTTCATTTTCTTCACTATCCGTAACTTCCTGCACTTCCTCCATTCCTTCTGTCACATTCTCTACTCTCTCTATCACATTTTCATTTGTCATATCTCTGCTATCCCCTTCTAGTGATTCCTGACTATCATATATTCAGTCCTCACCCTCCTTGTCTTCCGTGGTTGCCTTCTTGTTTTTCTTGCAATCCCTTGCCAAGTGTCCCTTTTTACCGCATTTAAAACATTCACCCCTTTTCTTTCGCCCTTCAAAGTCCTCTAATCGCTGATCAGATTGTTTGTTTTCCTGGGCATTTCTCTTGCCCTTTTTCCCAGACTGTACTACATAAACTTCTGCTCCATCTTCTACAGAAAATACTTGGGCTTTCTTTTTCTTTTTGCTATTAAAATGCCTTTCGGCATGCCTAGCATATTCAAGTAATGACTGTAATCTGCTTGTACGATGATCTACCATGTGCTTTGTAATAAAACTGCTTATGGGTGCAATACTGCCTTTCAATAATGCATTCTTTAGCTGCTGCTCATATGGGGAATCATGTGTCTGATCTTCAGGAACCTGCATTCCACAATGGTTATTAAAACATTCTAACAGTCTGGCATAATATCTGTCAACAGTTTCGCCTTCTTGTTGGATGCATTGATTAATGCAAGTCCAGTCTGCCCTAGGCTTCCATTTCTCAGAGATATGGTCTGTAAGACCTTTCACTCTGTTGTCTAGCTCTGCACTGCTATGTGGGAGGGGCCTGAGCGCAGCGTCACGGGGATTCCAGTTACCACTAACCATGTGCCAATCTGGTCCCACAATTTGTCTGACTACTTTTTCTACCTCTTCTCCATTTAAATTATAACTCAGCCTCATTCCTTGCAAATCTTCTAAGAACTTTCTAAAATTAACTTTTGGATGGGGAATTCCCTCAGTGGCTTATTGGATGTCTTCCGGAGTCCAGGGTCTATACACTAGGATAGTTGGGTCCTGACCTTCTTGCCCTGCCTGAGGATTAGGCACTTCTATAAGTGGGCATATTTCTTCTTCACTCATAGATCGTGAATTCCTACCCATTTGATATAACTCAATGTCCCCTTTTGAATTACCTGCCCGTGTTCGAGACCTGGTCTTGACGGGATCTCTAATAAACGGTTTCGCTTTTGTAGTGTCTCTATTTACAGTGACAGCAGGATATCGCGGGGGTGGACTAACTTGTTCACTTGCTTCATATTCTGGTAAGGGAAGCAGAGGGGCTGATGCTATTACTAAGTTATTATCCTCCCTATCTAAAAACATTGCTTTTGAATTATTGCTTTTTTGTTCCCTATGGTTTACTTCCTCAATCCACCTGTGTGCCTGAGGAATTCCTAATTAACGTTGCTTTTTTACCCGACCTTTAGAATCGGTTTTAATCTGTTTGACAAGTTTGATAAGTGAGGATTTTTCTAATTTACCATCAAATTCATACTTATTAACCCATTTTGAGTAGAATTTAATATTATCAGCACGCTGTGACTGCATGTATTTCGTGTCTTCGGTTAATGGCGGATTTTGGGATCTCTTTGTGCAATTATTACCCATTTTGTTCTACCCTTTTAATCATTACATAACTCCTTATTTTTTAACGTGGTACCAAGGATTTTGTTATAGTCTCTTCAAAATGACTGCCTACTGCTCTGTTTCCCTGATCTATGACAAGACAGCAATCTTTTTTGTCCCTGACTTATAAAAATATAGTCCTGACAAAAACAATGCAAATCTAGTCCCTGATCTAAAACAAAAAAAGGTAGATTCACCTTACGTGAGCCTTCGTGATTGATCACCTGGTTCATGTAAACCCGTCCTTCAGTCACAGATCAGAAAGTGGCTGGCCTCTTTTGTACGACAATTTAGTCGGAGGGCTTTTCAAATAAGAAGAACCGATGTGGTTTCTTCCCCGTACGGTTTCAAGCCACCTGGCCTGTCTGATCTGAGGTGAAGTGAGGGTTTCCCGTCCAAAGGACCAATCTGTCAAAGGAAAAAACTTCAAAGACCAATACACGTAAGGTTCAGTTAAGGCACATTTAATAACTTGCAGCAAGGAGACAAAAAACATGCAAATACAGGATTTTACCTAACTACTAACAGGAAGTATGCTATTCTTATACTGTTTTACAAGACATGGCCTTCTATAGCTGACGTAATCAAACACAACTTTCAGTATTGTTCTACAGCAGATGTTACTCAGATTTTCTGCTGACATAACTAGATTTGTGAGAAACTTTTGAGAAAAACAACCTGGCCTTGGTGGGGACTAGCCCTTTACAAGCTTCTATTGTATAGTTCTAATGCATGTGTTACATTTCAAGGTACTTTTCTAGCTCAGACACAAACAAATGCTGATTGCAGTTCATATTTTCAAGCAGTCTATCTATAGCTTCTGCAGCTGTGTATTTTCTCACAGCACAAGCGGAACTCCTTGTCTAAGTTTCATAACATTTATACGAGTGGTATTGTTCTATTCATTATTTTCCTGACACAAGCAGAAATCATCTGTTACTCAGTAAATTTCCAAGGCATAAGCAAAGATTTTAGCTGTACATATTTCATGACAATACAAGGTCAGAAAGCTTCTGCAATTTGTACAGATTTATGCAGTGTAAAATAGAATAAATGTGTTAACCCTTTTCAAGCTCTAAATGCACTAAGCACATTACTAATACATATACTAATACATATTTTTCTGACAAAGGTCAACACTGAAACATTAAACCCATACAAGGGCAATTGCCACCAGCTTGCCTAGCTGTAACCCTACTTCCCACCCAGTGTATGTAATAACATTGGAATTTCTTTTCCAATATCTAACTATGCAATACAAGCAGAAAAACATAATAACCAGCCTAGCATTTGCTGACCAACAACCCCCTTCTGAATGACTAAAATACCTCCATCACATAAAGTGCCATATAAACTATAATCCCATGAACTTCCCTTTTCTAACATCAACCCCTGCAACAAAACCTACCATAATAACCAAAGCCTGTCAAACTTCCCAAGTATCAACCTACCCCAACAATTGACCAATAAACCACCGATCAAGATTCAGTAAGTTCAGTTAGCCTAGTCACCCATGCAAATACAGTACCATCAGCTAAATCCTCCCCACAGCAAAACCTATCTTGACAATAGCCAAAGTCTTTCAGTCTTCACACTCTCCACCTACCCAACCATCCAAAACACCAAACTGTTGACCAAGATGTAGTAGGTTCAATTAACCTAGTCACCCATGCAGCTACAGTACTATACACACATTATTAACCCAGACCCAAGATGACCCAAGTAAGTTGGCTAAAATGCAACTACAGAACTCCAAAAGATTAATTTTAATCCTTAATCTGCTGCTTGTCCCTGGCCTTTCCCTTAAAGCTTTTTATCCCTTATGATACCTATGCAGCTGATAAGGAATTGAAACCTGGCCTACATCTGCAAAGAACCCCAAAACCATGCCTTGCATATGCCTTCTAACTTCCACAATGACAACAAAGCACCCAGTTCCTGAAATATTCTAAAAGCACCCACATGCCTACAATGCTTCCTGAAACCCGAGCTACAAAATTCACCCAAAGCACAAGTGAAATGATCCACGAGCCACTCTGTCTAAAAATGTTAACCTGGTATGTAACATTACCAGTACCTAATATACGCTAAAAAGGACCGTAGCTCACTGCAAATGCTTACTTTCAAAAAATCACTTTTAATAGAAAACAAAAACGAACCCATGAGGGTTAAAACTATTTTACACACAGGTTAAACTCTTTCATCTGCTAACTACAGACTTCATCAGAACAGTGAAATGTGTGTTGCTCCACCCTATATAATACATTTTTGAAAAAAAAATCAAGATCCAGTGGGAATGCTCAATCAATTAACCTTCTCATCAATAGGTTTATAGGTTCATAGGTTCATAGGTTGGTACTAGGCTATCGGCCCTAAGGCCTATGCAAGCCTAACCATAACAATTCTCTGGAAATTTCTTCCCACAATATTTACTTCTCTGGGCCCCTGTCTAGCAGTGTGACTGACATGATCCCTGGGGTGAATTTCCTTTCTCCCATCCAATCATCAAGGTTTCTTTTGAAGAGGGTCAATGAGGTGCTCTGCTTGACATGTATGGGCAGTCTATTCCAGAGTATGGGGAGTCTCTGGGTCAGGAAACTATCCCTCCAGCATGTTTTGTTCATTGTGATGATAAGGTTTAGATCCCTGGAGCGTGTGGCTCTGAGGGATTGGGATTTCTTTAAGTGGAGCATGTCCAACAGCTCAGGCTTTGACATGGCCTTGTATGTTAAGCAGAGATCGCCTCTGAGTAGACAATATGCCACAGAGTATAGCTGGAGTTTTTTTAGATGGTCAGCATATGGCATCTGCTTTAGGCCTGTGATTCTTTTAGTGAGGTATTTCTGTGGCCTGTCCAGCTGTTGCAGATGTCTTGTGAGGTACAAACCAAATTGGGCATTATACTCTATAATGGGTCTAATGAGGGATGAGTACAGTGAGACAATGACCTCTTTTTTTTCTGGATGAAAAGCCCTTAGTGATGAGGTGTGCCACATAGAAGGATTTCCTGACTGTTGTGGTGATGTGGTTATCGAAAGTGAGACCACTGTCCACTTGTGTCCCTAAGTCTCTCATCACACTTTCGATGTTTAGTGTCCTGCCTCCTATGTGGTAGTTCATGGGTACATGTTTTTTTCCAAAGGGGATAACTATACATTTCTTGGCATTAAGCTTGAGCCCATGGCTCTGGCATCAGTCATCTGTATCTGTAAGGCCCTTTTGTAGAATATCCACCTCATTTGGGGATTCTATAATGGCTCCCAGTTTGCAGTCATCTGCAAACTTTGTTAGCCAGAGTCCCTTAGTGTTGGCTTGTACTTCAGAGAAGTAGATGCCAAACAAGAGTGGTCCCAGGACTGAACCCTGAGGTACTCCACTTGTCACTTGTCTGGAGCTGGATTCGGAGTCTGCTACTTTTACAGTCTGTGTTCTGTCAGTAAGCCAGTTGGCAACCCATCGAGTGACATAGGGATTTATACCCAGCTTAGTAAGTTTATCTATGATTCCAGAGTGGGGGATGGTGTTGAAGGCCTTGGCGAGGTCCAGATAGGCTGTGTGGACCACCTTACCCTCGTCCACAGCTCTGGAGACTGAATCAAAGAAGTCAATAAGATTCAGGAGACAAGATCAGCCCTTCACAAACCCAAACTGGGTGGGGTCCAGTGTTTGAAGGTTGCCAATGTCTTTGTTTATAAGTTCCATGATAATGCGTTCTATGCCCTTGCAGATCAGGCTTGTCAGACTGATGGGATGGTAGTTCCAGGGATCCAAGGCGGATCCTCCCTTGTGGAGCGGGATAACTGTAGCTGTGCGCCATTCAGTGGGCATGAAGCCTGAGGGGAGGCTATGATTAAACAGGACACTTAGGTGGGGTGCCAAGTTGATTTTGTAGTTCATGTAGTGCACAGCCTGGGATGTCATCTGGTCCCATGGATGCTGTATTCTTAGCTTTGGAGAGTGCTATTTCTACCTGTGTGCCTGTGATTATCGGAATTTGGCAATCTTTTGGTATTGAGATGGGCGTTTGGAGGGTGAGAGGGGGGTGAAGTTGGCACTAAATCGATCTGCCAGGATATTGGCAATATCCTTGGGATCAGTATATTTAATGCCATTCTGTTGTAGCTCAGAGCAGATCGGAGCATTGCCATTTAGATTCTTGACATAACTATGGAATGCCTTGTGGTTGTCTTTGGAATCTTTGGCAATTTTATTTTCGTAACTAGCTTTTGAGGATTTTATGAGGGCTCTCAGTTTCTTACTGAGGCTGGTGAGGGAGTTTTTTGCATCCTGGGATTTTCCTCTTTTCTGCAACAGTTTCTTCCTTTTGTTGTATAATTTGTTTATAGCAGGGGGCCACCAGATTGGCTTCCTTTTTTTGGAGAAGATCATCTTGGTTCTATTTGGGATGGCACGATTCATGCACGAGTGGATGTGCTCGTACAGTGCCTTAGTGTAGGATTCTGCAGTCAAACTTCTAGATCCTGTCTGCGTCGGTGTTGTGAAGTTTGTCACTTCTGACTTCAGTAGCATGAAGTTGGCTTTGGAGAAGTTTTTTAAGGAGGTTTCCTTACTGGGGGGTGGGGGTGGGATGTGGATGTCAAAGGTGATTTGCTTATGGTCAGACCTGACCAATGAGGGGGGTGACCACTGGTGTGGAGCATCTGTCTCCCATGTTGGTAATGACCAGGTCTAGGATATTGGAGCCCCTGGTGGGACAATGGATTAGTTGATCCAGGGCATTGGAATTTATAAATTCCAAGAACCGTTGGGAAAAGGAGTTGGTACCTGAGTAGTTTTCCCAATTAATGGCAGGGTAGTTGAAATCACCCAGTATTAGGGTGTTTGGTTGTATCTTAATATTTTCCAGTATGTTTAGAAAGGTGTAGTGAGAATCTTGGGGTATGGTAGGGGATCTGTAGCAAGCTACAGTTTGGATTGCAGTCTTACCTAGTGTTAGTTGCACCTGGAGAATTTCAGATGCATTGTGTTGGGCAACTAGCCTGGAGGTGTGAATATCCTTGGTGAATATGGACACTCCTCCACCTTTAGTGTTTCGGTCTTGGTTTTGTGGCCGAAAAGTGTGGTAAGAATTGTAGCCTGGTATTGCAGGGGTGCTCTCTGGAGCCTTGAACCAGGTCTCAGTCACTGCACAGATATCGATGTTCTCCATTTTTAGGAGTGCCTCGAGAGTGTGCATTTTGAGGTTTAGACTTCTAACATTGAGTAGCATTACCTTCAGATTTTGCATGCTTGTATCTGTTATGGTGGTGGTTTTATCCTTTGAACCTTGCCTAAAAAGGCACTATAGCGGTGGCAAGAGCTTTAGCCAGTAACCTGAATCCCAGGGGTGACAGGTGCAGACCATCTCTGGCAAAGCATCGTGGTTTGTCGATCATGTCTTCCCAGGCAGACAAATCCTGGATCCCCTTTGTATGCCACCAGAAGATTAGCCAATTGTTGAAGTCAATCATTTTGTCCTTATACTGTGGTATCATTCTGGGTGAAGGCAGGATGCTACTCAGGGCTAGGGTCATGCCTGCCTGCAATAAAACATAACCTTATGAATATTCATTGATTCTGCTCATTCATCTTGCACAGTTTTGTATTACACCCTGTTGTCATACAGTTTATAAGTATACCTATAAAACAATCACATGTGCTTATGTATATCACATTTAGGTATAAAAACACATTATATAACATATAAATGTGTTAAATTATTCTGTGGTAAAAATATGTGCTTCTTTAGAACACAATATTGCATTTTCATTATAAAGTATAAGAACACATTTGTACAAAAAGAAAACATAAAAAATAAAAAACATGTATAGCATATACAAATGCTCATATATGCTATGTCAAAAAATATATACATCTTTAGCACTCAAAACTGCACATTTGTTATTTAAACATTGTATCCTGATATGTTGCCTCCTCTCTTATTGTACCAGCTTTCGTTTTTTATTTTACTATTCACTTGTTTCTGATGATGTTCTATGTGTACATACCCTACTACAACATCATTCATATCCTTGCATCCAAGATTGGTTTAGTCTTTGGTTGCATTTAACCTGAGTTGCCATTTGACCTCTTTTTCAGCTAATTTGACCTTAACATTTCTTCCCCTTAAATCCACCTTTACCTGTTCTAAAATCCTAAACTTAAACACATGGCTTGCATCATATTTAATTATGTGTCTACACAAAGCATTGTTTTTATCATTTTTCCTTATACAGTAGGTATGAACGAATATCCTATTCCTCAATTGTCTGTCCGTTTTGTCCACATAATAACTCAGACATACCATACACTTGGCCAAGTATATGACATGTTGGTATAAACAACTACCTTTCTTAAACCTTACTCTAGTGTGGATGATGTCCCCTAATGTAATTATTTTCTCTTCTATAATATCCTTACACTGCTGACATTCCCACATTTTTGGTGTGCCCGTCTCCAGTGTCACCCTTTATTCTGCCTTTGCCTCTCTCAAACCTATTTTTAGGTTAGACCCAGTCTTGTAAACATACATAGGCCCTTTACCCACTTTACTGTAAACCAAGTTGTCACTTCTTAGAACATTCCAGTTTTGTCTCATTATTTTCTTTATCTCCTCACATATGAACTGCACCCCACAACACAAGGCCTATGGTAGGAATTGTCTTCTCATTCTCATGTTCTCCCCTGCTTTTCTCCAACCCAATGACAAGAAGTGGTTTGTAGTTTTCCCCCATTCTCTCAATACATATTGAGTGACATCATTTAAATATCTGGGGTAACCCCTTTCCCCAAATAATGTTCCTATATATTCTAACTCTTAATTCATTTCATTAAAATCAGATGTCATTCTCACAGCTCTTATGCACTGACCCTTAATGATGCTCTTTTTTTGACTTGCTGGGTGACAACTAGTATATTCTAGATATCTGTTGCTAAATGTTTCTTTTCTATATATTCTAGATTTGAATCATGCTGCCCCATTCGATATAAAGGTGTCTAAGTATGCTATCCCTGTCATGCTACTACTATGGTTGAATTTTAAATAACTACTGATGTCATTCAAATACTTCACAAATGCATCTACTTCACTTGTACCATCCCATAAATTAAAAATATCATCCAAAAACCTAGTGTAGCATATACATTTACTAGCATATTGACTCTCTAAAATATATTCACTTTCCCAGTCTGGTAACACCATATTTACATATATGGGAGTGCAAGCCACCCCCATAGCTACCCCGCTTTTTTGTCTGTAGTATTCACCCTCGAACCAGATGTAATTGAAATCCAGTGCAATGGACATAAACTCACAAATTAAACTAGTCTTTTCCCACTTAAAGTTCATGTACTTCCTGAATACTGTTACTAAACCATTCTAGTCCTTCTTCCTTTGGGATGCAGGAAAACAAATCCACCACACCAATGGTTACAAACACTAACCCTTCCTTCCAAATTTCCAGTTTCAACCTTCCCAAAAAGTCTCATGAATCTTTCACTATATGGTGCACTCTGTCATATACTGGTTTTAACCATCCATCTATTACTTTCCCATATGGGAATATCTTAGACCTACTACCGGAAATAATGGGCTATAAGTGGGATCTTCAATTCTTTTGTGGGTCTTTGGGATACCTACTATGATGGCAAGTACTGGATGTTCCACTCTCAAAAAATTGTACAAATTCATATCTATCCTGTTATCCAAAAGGAACTCCTCCAGATATAAATCAATCCTTCTTTGTCTGATGTTTACTTCATTGATAGAAGATACCATATACTTATTATCGTTATGTAATATTTCAAATATTTTGTTGTTGTAATCCTGTGTCTCTACTAGTACTACACCCCCCATCCGGTGTCATAACTCGAATGTCAACCAACAATGGACAGGGGAGCACAGGGATGAATGGAGGGGGGAGAACAGAAAAGAGGGGGGGCATCATTGGCAGGGGAAGGAAGGATGGAGAAAAGAGGCAACAAAGTGGAGATAAAGCAGCACAATGCTGTACAATTCAGTATGGGGAAATTTAATGTATACAATTATACATAATTAAAGATTGAGAAAACACACTTCATGTTCTTTACAAAAGGCATAAAATATGTCCCTTTATGAAAAATTCCCTGTAGTAGATACCTTAATGGAGTTTAAATTGTACTTGAGGAAATTAAATTTAGCCATGCACTTTCAGAACAACCAAAGAAGTGTACAGGAGAACATGTTTAAGAAAAAAAGTAAATATACGCCCCCTTTACATCCTACATTAGTTACATATGAGAGGCTGGTCACAAAGGAAATGTATAAGTTACAAGAGAAGAGTATGAAAGGAAAGAGAAGAGAAGATGCAATTTAAGTAGGGAGGAAAACAAATTATTAAACAAAATATGTTATGAGGCTGGCATTCGAGTTATGAAACCGGATAAAGGGGGGGGGGGGTGTAGTACTAGTAGAAGCACAGGATTACAACAAAAAAAAAATTGAAATATTACATAACAATAATAAGTATATGGTATCTTCTATCAATGAAGTAAACATCAGACATAGAAGGATTGATTTATATCTGGAGGAGTTCCTTTTGGACAACAGGATAGATATGAATGTGTACAATTTTTTGAGAGTGGAACATCCAGTACCACCATAGTAGGTATCCCAAAGATCCATAAAAGTATTGAAGATCCCCCTTAGAGGCCCATTATTTCCAGTAGTAGGTCTAAGACATTCCCATATGGGAAAGTAATAGATGGATGGTTAAAGCCAATATATGACAGAGTACACCATATAATGAAAGATTCATGGGACTTTTTGGGAAGGTTGAAAATGGAAGTATGGAAGGAAGGGTTAGTGTTTGTAACCACTGATGTGGTGGATTTGTTCTCCTGCATCCCAAAGGAAGAAGGACTAGAATGGTTTAGTAACAGTATTCAGAAGTACATGAACTTTGAGTTGGAAAAGACTAGTTTAATTTGTGGGTTTATGTCTATTGTACTGTATTTCAGTTACATCAGGTTCGAGGGTGAATACTAAAGTAAAAAGAAGCGGGGTAGCCATGGGGGTGGCATGCGCCCCCATATATGCAAATATGGTGTTACTAGACTGGGAAAGTGAATATATTTTAGAAAGTCAATATGCTAGTAAATGTATATGCTAAACTAGGTTTTTGGATGATATTTTTATTTTATGGGATGGTACAACAAGTGAAGCAGATGCATTTGTAAAGTATTTGAATGACATCAGTAGTTATTTAAAATTCACCCATAGTTGTAGCACAGCAGGGATAGCATACTTAGACACCTTTATATCGAATGGAGCAGCAGGATTCAAATCCAGAATATATAGAAAAGAAACCTTTAGCAACAGATATCTAGAATATACTAGTTGTCACCCAGCAAGTCAAAAAAAGAGCATCATTAAGGGTCAGTGCATAACAGCTGCGAGAATGACATCTGATTTTAATGAAATGAATTAAGAGTTAGAATATATAGGAACATTATTTGGGGAAAGGGGTTACCCCAGATATTTAATTGATGATGTCACTGAATATGTACTGAGAGAATTGGGGGAAAAATACAAACCCCTTCTTAGTATTGGGTTGGAGAAAAGCAGGGGAGAACATGAGAATGAGAAGACAATTCCTACCATAGGCCTTGTGTTGTGGGGTGCAGTTCATATGTGAGGAGATAAAGAAAATAATGAGACAAAACTGGAATGTTCTAAGAAGTGACAAACTTGGTTTACAGTAAAGTGGGTACAGGGCCTATGTATGTTTACAAGACTGGGTCTAACCTAAAAATAGGTTTGAGAGGGGGAAAGTCAGAATAAAGGGTGACACTGGAGATGGACACACCAAAAATGTGGGCAGTGTCAGCAGTGTAAGGAGATTATAGAAGAGAAAATAATTTCATTAGGGGACATCATCCACACTAGATTGAGGGTTAAGAAAGGGAGTTGTGTATCCCAACATGTCATATACTTGGCCAAATGTATGGCATGTCCGAGTTATTATGTGGGCAAGATGGACAGACAATTGAGGAACAAGATATACGATCATACCTACTGTATAAGGAAAAATGATAAAACAATGCTTTGTGCAGACACATACTTAAATATGATGCAAGCCATGTGTTTAAGTTTGGGATTTTAGAACACGTAAAGGTGGATTTAAGGGGAGGAAATGTTAAGGTCAAATTAGCTGAAAAATAGGTCAAATGGCAACTTAGGTTAAATGCAACCAAAAGAACCTGCGTTGAATGATTATATTCCCACTAAACCAATCTTGGATGTAAGGATATGAATGGCATGTTGTAGTAGGGCATGTACGCATAGAATAAAGTCAGAAACAAGTGAATAGTAAAATAAAAAAAGAAAGCTGGTACAATAAGAAAGGAGGCAACATGTCAGGATACAATGTTTAAATAAAAGTGCAATATTGAGTGCTAAAGATGTATATATTTTTAACATAGCATATATGAGCATTTGTATATGTTATACATGTTTTTTTTTTGTACAAATGTGTTCTTATACTTTATAATGAAAGTGCAATATTGTGTTCTAAAGAAGCACATACTTTTTTACCACAGAATAATTTAACACATTTATATGTTATATAATGGGCCGGATTCACGAAGGCTTACACGGAGTCTAAGAGTAGTGTAAGACTCCATGTAGCCTTCGCGATCCAGGAACAGCCCAAAGTCCGTGTAAGAGTTAGTCTAACATGGCTCTTACACAGAGTGGGCGTGGCTAAGCTAATCAGCCCACTTGCAGCCGAATAGCATGCAAATGAGGCTGATTAGCAATCCAGGAAGCCAAGAACAGCCCGTGTAAGAGCCGTGTTAGCTGCAGAAATGTACTCAGTTGACAACTGAGTACGTTTCTGCAAACATGGCAATGGAGCCATGTCAGCTCCAAATAAAGGGTGCATATGTTATAGGCAGCATGCCAATGGCCAAATATGTGGCCATTGGCAATGCAACCCCATGCAAAAAATGTAAAATAATTTTTTTTTTTTTTCGGCAATTGCCGATGTGTAAACCCAGCGCAGCCCCACGCAAACGGGCTGCGCTGCATAAAACATGAAAACGAAGGTTTTAAACCTACAAATGTAGGTTTTATGCATTATATGGAATGTCAATGGAGGGACCAGCATAGGAAAACCAACATGGCCACCGTGTAGTGGTTGCCAAGGGGGGAAGCCAAGTGTAAGAGATGTAACTAAGCATTAGTAGGCAATCTGATGCAAATTAGGGTAAGGATACTGAATACCACTGTCACATAGTAAATGAGCACAGTCTGAGTAGTGTAAGAGTTACAGAAGGGGGAGGAACAGAGTAGGAGATAGGTGACATCACAGGGGGGAATGGTAGAAAGGGATAGAAGTCATTGGAAGGTAGAGTTACATGACAGATGTCAGAGAGATATCAAGGGAGGAGGTGTGCCCCCAAGTAAACATGAGAAAGCCAAGAAATGGAAGGTGTACACTGTTGCCTACACCTAAGTTTCTTGTTGGGCGTGTATCGCATGCGCCGCGTGAAGCGTGAGTAAGGCGGTGTGCGCGTGTAAGGCAGTGTCTTGGCGTGTAAGGCAGTGTGCGCGTGTAAGGCAGACTAAGCATGTGGGAGCGTGTTGGGAGCTGTTTAACACCGTTTGCGCGGGCGTGCACGCGTCTAAAACTGAATAAGCAGATTTTGAACTGTGTAAGTGTGTGTGCGCGCGTGTAAGCCACTGTGAGCGTGTTTCTGCTGGTTTGAACACGGCTCCACCCTGAGGAAACAGTGGAAAAAGGAAGCAACAGATGTACTAGGAAGTTAGCAGGGAATACTGCTGGAGCTAGCAGGTGAAAACAATTAGATGCAGGCAATTACACAGGCAGAATACTAGGCCAGCCCAGCACTTAAAACACTGCAAACAGCAGTGTAGAATGTTTCTCTCAAGAGACACTGCAAGACAGGAGTTAAGTTATCAGAAGTGAAAACTGAAAAAGCTGAACTCAGAGCAGAAATGTTAGGGGCTGCCATAGCTGTCATAATGAGACATAGGCGACTTGCTGAGGGTGGTGACAATGCAGATGGTGCCAGGCAACCCGCAGTGAGGAGACGGAGAAGAGTGTACAGGCCCAGGGTCACCTACCACGGGTTACATGAGCTGGAGATAGTAGAGCGCTATAGAGTGGACAGAGACCTCCTGCAGCAAATAGTGGAGCTGTGCAGGCCACGCCTCACACACAGAACCAACAGAGGGGAACCCATCCCAGTGGAAACCAAGGTATGTGTTGGCCTAAGAATACTAGCAACAGGTACCTTCCAGAGACCAACTGGCGATATGATGGGGATATCACAGGCATCAGCTTCCAGGGTACTGCACCAGTTCCTGGATGCCATGTCAGCACATGTCGGTGATCATGTATACTTCGCAATGCCCGGGAGGTATTGGCCAGCAACATCGTCTCTTCCAGCAAATAGCGGAATACCCTGAGGTACTGGGTGCCATAGACTGCACGCACATACGCATCAAAGCACCAGCAGGAGCGGGTAGGGCCTACATAAACCGCAAGGGCTTCCCCTCCATCAACTGCCAGGTCGTGTGTGATGCCCAGGGCATAATAATGAATGTGTGTGCGGCTGTCCTGGGAGCTACCATGATTCCCACATCTGGCATTTGACGCAGCTGTACCAGACATTTGCCAATGGGGACATCCCACACGGACACCTAGTGGGGGATGCAGGATATGCACTGGAGCCGTGGCTGATGAAACCCATCAGAAATGCACACACACCTGAACAGGAACGCCATAATGAGGCACACGCACAAACACGTAATGTAATAGAGCGTGTGTTCGGGCTGCTCAAGTCACGGTTCCGGTGTCTGGACACATCTGGTGGAGCTTTGCAGTACACACCAACTACATGTACCCAAATTGTCATGGTATGTGCTATGCTACATAATATGATCATGCGAAAACAGCTGCAGCAGGATCACCATAGGGCTGGGCCAAACAGCACCCCACCATCGCCAAGGCCACCACAGGCACAGCGTCACTCGGAGGAGGAACAACCTGAGCCTGCCCCAGTAGGCAGAAGGAGGCGTGCCCAGTATGCCCTGGCTTTGGCAAAGAGGCAACGCATAGCACATACATTGGCTCAGTAGGAACCTTGGGAATGATACCCCTCTCCGACTCACCATATAGTAACAGGGATGCCTAATGTGACACAACCTGCTCACAAACATGTACAGGGAAGTGTAATATGTGCATCCGACAGAGGCAGCCCTGCAGCACCACCTGAGGCATGAATGCTGTGTGTCAAGTAATGTAACACCAAGTACCATATGCACACCTGAGGACCCCGTCTAACATCCTACCCTCAACAAGCAGCATGCCACAACAGGACAACGAGATGATGAAGTGCAACAATTACCGAAGTAATGCAGGTAGGCAAAGGGGACGAACTGTGTGCCAGTCTGGGATGACATGCTGAGCATGACATGATGCACCACCTGCCAGGACTGGCATGCACCTATCAGTGCAGGCCGTATGGATACTGGCAAAGGCTGTTGTCATGCACAGTGTGCCCTGAATAGGAAGGCGAAAACACAAACCTATCTCCATAGGTACCAGAAGGGATAAGAAGCAGATAAGGGATAAGGTCAAACAGCAAGATGCATGCAGACTAAGCCCACCCAGTATGGAGAATGTTGATAACTGTGCTGTAACAGAATACTGAGGCAAGGCTCACAACAGCACCCTAACACCACCAGGTCACACCTCATACTGTGCTGTACATCCTCAACACTTGGAACAAGCTACAAAAGGAGGGCGACCATCAAGAATGACAAGGATAACCACACCCCCATGTTGGTACCACCATAAAAAGCAGCATGGACTAGCCATGCTCAAGTAACAGTGGCTAAAACCGCCCACCAGTGTATAGCCTGCTACAGAGTACTGGCCCAACACCAGGAACTGCATTGCGCCCATGCTGGAATACATGAATATATCAAGTCCTCCAAACCACATCATATTTGGTGACTGCAAATACCCAGACACATAGACTGGGAGCATTATACCAGCTGCAACAGTGTAGGACAAAAGGTCATTAAATCCACAAAAGGCCCAGGAACAACGTAGCACACCCACAAGAGGGGCAAGCATACTGGATGTGATAATCAGCAACATGGGTACGGGATGTCAAGATGAGAAGTGTATTGCACACTGGTAACACCAGACCATATAGTAATCACACTGGATATACAAATCCTGACCACAGTCCCTGTCCGGGAAATCACAGTGGAAAACATGTGCTAAGCATTATGTGCACACCTCTAAAATGATGTGGAAGCCATGAAAGGTCCCGTGCAGGTGCAAAATATGGGCCACGCCTCAGAACCTGCAAGACAGCCACTCCATGAACACCGCCAGGAATGCTTGGATTATGCAGTCCCAAATTAAAACAAGACACAGTGCCTAAATCTGGCATGGTGGACACCAGCCATAACCAAAACATGCAAGAGAAAGAGGAAGCTACTACATGATAGAGCAAGCATGAACAATGACGTAAGTACTGATCAGTAGTATGGCAATATAATCTGTCCACACATGCAATCCAGTAAGGCCAGGCACAACAAGTGGAATCTGTGAACCCTGAGCCAATGTTACACCTGCCCCAAGTACACAGACAACCACCAACTCCACCCAAGAAATACAAATATATGTGAGAGATGCAACCATCCATCCAAACCGGAGGCAGAGCTCCCCCAACTCAGTACACCCACAACAAGTCAGTAGGAGTAGGTAACCACACACACCACAAACACATACCCACATAGACCTACCACAACTGCAAACCAAACACATAAACACAGAAATACATTCCAGAGGCAGAAATCACACACACAGCACACCAACAGAGGCCAATAAAGCAGACACCCAATGAAACAGCCTCCAAACATAGCACATGCAACACATAGCACACCAAGCTGGTGTGCCAAACAGTCACAGGCCAGAAGGAGAAACAACATGCCTGATACAGTTGTAATAGGTGACTCCATAGTCAGACACACTGCTGTCCCGCACAGCAGACTGAACAAAGGAAAGGGTACAGTAAGCTGCTTGTAGGCCGCCACAATATGCCACATAACAGAGATATGAAGGTCACTCCAAAGCAAACAGAAATATGATGCAGTCATAGTCCATGCTGGTGTGAATGACCCGAGGTGTACTGCCCTAGACTACATGTAAAGAGACACAGATGAGCTATCCGATTATGTAGTCCAGGCTGGTATGACACTCACCGTTTGCAGCAACCTACCCTTACCAAGAATAATGCCACAGTAGAAACATGGAATGATCAGTCATAGCAAGTAGCACATTTACTGGTGTCAGTCCAAGGGGATCCAATGTCTGTCAGGTTGGGATGTCATGCTTGACAAGCCATGCAGCTGCCCTTGGGATGGCCTGCACCCGTTACCCCTGGGCGTCTGAATAGTGGATAAGGCCTTGGCCACCTCCACACAGCCTTTTGTAGGCAAGGCTGAAAAGACTGACCCGCCACCCGAGAAAACATAAGTGGGAAGAAACATAAGGGAAATGCTGACCGATGCCAGATGTGTACACCCCAATATGCATGCTCCCGAGGCCATCCCTAGAATAGAGAACATCGATGTCTGTGCAGTGACAGAAACCTGCTGCAAGGCTCCTGACAGCACACCAGCACTACCAGGTTATACCATGTACCATGTGTCATGGCCCCAAAACCTGGAACACTACATAAAAGGAGGTGAGTAACCATAGGCAGCACAGACACCCAGACGTCCAGGTAACTGACAATGCACAAGGCAGTGGAGTTCACCCACGTGCAACTAACTGTAGGCAAGACTGCTGAGCAGTCTGTAGTATGCTACAGACCGCACTCTCACACACAATAACCCCCCCCCAACCGTCCTGAAGACACTGGACAGTATGAATGTCCCACCAAATACCAGACAAGGTACCACGAAATACCACAAAGGTGGTAAACCATTATGTATGGAAGGAGTAACCAGGGACCAAGGGACACAAGTGAACAGTAACCTGTTATGTGACACCCACATTGCCAATGTGGCTAGGAAGACTGTCTACATGTGACACTGTATTAGGAAAGGAGTCACATCTATGGCAACAGAGGCCACTGTGCCCCTATACTTTATCCCAATCACACCCATAATCCAGTACAATGCCTCATGTGGGATCTACCTTACCTGACACCTGCAGCAGTTAGGAAGACTGCAAAGGTACCTTACCAAGAGGATAAAGTGTCATACATATATGTCATATGCTGCTAGGCTGTAGACACCCCAGCTGACTCCAGTCGCATGCCTGTTGTAGGAGGCCATGCCCAACACAGGAGTAATGGACCTGCTCCACCCCAGACAACACATATCCATTGGAGCTGCGAGAGTGAGAGATGTCAACCCCAACACATAATGAAATAGGATGTGCTGGTGGGACAGATACATAATCCAGAGGCTCCACACACCCTGGACCAGACTCCCACCCCATGTTAGGCAGAGCCCCTCACTGACACTGTTCAACAGGAATCTTGCCAAGTGGATGGATGATTGTAGAGTTACAGTGGGGGTCTTCACTGTGTGATGTCCAGACAGAGGCACAGCTAAGCAAACAATACATGGCCATAATATCCAGATAGCAAGGGGTCTCAAAAGCCACACACACTCTGGCTAGCCTAACAAATGCCCAGGGTGGATAGCCTAGTATGAACCTATGAACCTATGTAGATACAAATTGTACAGGACATGAAGGATAATCCCAAGGCTTACACAACTGATGGTAGGGGCCATGTTGTGAATTCACAGATATGGACTGAATCACACAAATACCACAAACACACACACATATTGCCAACATACATCCCGACAGGTGCAGTGCAAACCCCCACACCCCCATGTATGCAGAATATGTATCCCAGCAGACAGCTGGCCCCCTGACATAGCAGATGCTGAGGTAACAGACAACATCTCCAAAGCAAAACACACAGCAGCAATGGTATGAGATGGTGACCTGGGCGATGTGCAACATGGAGTCTAAGATGAATGGAATGCCACACCACACTACTGCTCAATGCCAGCCGTACCACAGAATATGTACCCAAAGAGCAGTGTACAACAACAGTGGTCCTTCTCAACAAAGGTGTTGCCTGAATGGATACTGAACAGTACTACCCCAGAATCCTGAGAAGCCCAGATTGCACAGCTATGGAAAGGAGCAGCATGTACCACAGAAATATGGATGTTGGGGACCTACTGACACCGGACCCAACACAGTGTGGCCTCCTCAAGTGCAGATCCTGCCCCTAACCATGTTGGACTCAATTGAAACAGTCATTAAGGTCATTGATGAGGGCAATGTGCTCCACACAGTGGATCTGGACCTTGCAAAGGCGTCTATACAATACCCTACATGTTCAGTATAGATAGGCTCACCAGTGTAAATATAAACCCACATGTCAGTAGAGGGGTTGCAAACCAGACCAAGGACAGAACAGACATGGTCAGACATGCTTCAGCCATGTCAGACTACAAACCAGATATAACTGGCATCCCACAAGGCTTGGACCTGGTATCCCCCTCGTCTGGTATATATGTCCCATAGGTACAGGCAAACATGGAAGGACTGTGTCCTAACATGTTTGCAGAGGACTACAAACCGCTCACCACATATGATCCACCAGCTGACACATGCATCCCACAAAAGGGCCACATACAAACAGACAACTGGTGCCATAGCTATGTCAGCAAGCTAAGTGCAGAAATGTGTATAGTCAACCACCGTGGATATACAGTAAGTGCCCACCAATTACCACATAGGTGTTAACCCATTATGTAGTTAACATGTAATGAGAGACCTGGGGACACAGGGTGATAGATATCCTGCACTGGACAAACATGTGCTGTAGTGTTTACAGAAACATACCATATACCCACCTAATCATGAAGGATGTCAGATCTACATAAGGGGAGGTCATTGTGGCTCTGCAGTCCTCCTGCATCAGTGGTACAATCGACTACAATAGCCCCTGTGGGATGTACCTCAGCAGACACCTCCATCAACTGTAAAGTCCCCAACAGTACCTCATCAGGAGTATCAATCAGCCTACACACATGCCATGTTCTGCATGTGTTGCTGGCATCAATAAAAATGCTGCACATAGTACAATCTGAATGGCAGTGAGCTATGCACATGACAGACCTGAACCCCAGCACTGACTTACATAGGACAGGCTGTACTGTGTGATCCATAACACAGAAGCCACCCCCACCCATGAGTGAACCCTCAGCACAGGCTACCCATAGAGTCACTTATCAATCTTCCTCAATAGGACTCCTGATGGGTGGACGGGAGATGGTAGGTTTATCCTGGGTATCACTGTCATGTCACAGGTCGACAGAGGCACAGTATACCAACCATTACATTGGTCATGGCAAACTCCCCTTACAATGTGTGTTGAAGGACAAACACACTCTCCAACTTGCATTAGCCATGGACTAGGGCACATCGCTAGTGTTTGCAATTGTACACCTATGTTGTGGGATACACTAACAATGTTGGGCAAGCCTGGTGTAAGTAGTGCATATCTGAACAGAATGCAACATGGTCAGATGTACACAACTGGCCCCAACCAGGCTGTTGTGCCCACGAGCAGAATGTAAAGCAGTGATAGCAGTAAAGCCCAGGTTACTGTCCACCACAGTCAAAGTACTGCCAGTACACTATACAGTACTACAGTGTTAGGTCAGTGTGAAAGGATGTTGACGACTGCATGCAAAGTATCCCATGCAAACACTGCAGGCACAGTATAATCCTGTTGTGTTCACACACAAAGCAGTTGTACAGTAACTACACAACATGACACACAAGCCACAACCATGAACGGGTGATAGTTTGTGAAGTACACACACATCCACAAATGTGGTGGGCTGCAGAGTCCAACATATGGAATGCTCACACTGGGCATGCTCACACACTTTGACAACATGCCATGGTAAGGCTGAACTGGGCATGCTCACACACTTAGTTTGTGAAGAGCACACACATCCACAAATGTGGTGGTCTGCAGAGTCCAACATATGGAATAATCACACTGGGCATGCTCACACACTTTGACAACATGCCATGGGAAGACTGAACTGGGCATGCTCACACACTTAGTCCAAATCTTGGTTTAGCAGTGTGACACACATATCTGGTATTGTTATGTGTTATGCCAGGGACCAACCACATTACAGCAGTCTGCCCAGTGCACACAGTTAAATGACTACAGAGACATACGTGATATACTGGATCCCTCCCATATGCAAACAGTTTCCACAGATGCAGAGGTTGTTCATACCAACAGGGAATGCTATGGCAATAAAGATATGCAAACAGTCTATCAGCAACAAATAATGTGCATTTGACAATTAAACATAATGGTGTAGAGGTCAACACTAGGCTGTTTGCCCTAGGGAATGCCAGCTTAGCCATAGTGTGCTTGGTGTCTGCTTCCCCACAGGATGCACATTCCCCTTTCCAAACACAGATGATGTCAGCACCCTAGAAGTACAGCAGGAGAAATGAAACTTCCCAGTAATCCGAATAGCGCGCTCTGCTAATGCGTCCGTCTCAAGTGTCATGACATAGTTAGATAGGGGTTCCAATCCTGCAAGTGCTCAGTGTGTGTGAGGTTGGCGTGTGTGTAGGTTTGTGTGAGGGAAATGTCCCTTTTGGCAAATAGGAAAAGACACTCAGGATGCACATTCCCTTTTTAAACACTGTTGATGTCAGCACCCTATAAGTAGAGCAGGAGAAAGGAAAGCTCCTAGTAATGCGAATAGCACGCTCTGCTAATGTGTCTGTCATAACATAACTAGTTAGGGGTTTGATTCCTGTGAATGGCAAGTGTATGTGTTTGTGTGAGGGAAATGTCCCTTTTGGAAACTGGGTGAACAGACTACGGGATGCCCCTCCCCTTTGCTAAACACTGCTGATGTCAGCACCCTATAAGTAGAGCAGGAGAAAGGAAAGCTCCCAGTAATGCGAATAGCGTGCTCCGCTAATGCGTCCGTCTCAAGTGTCATAACATAACTAGATAGGGGTTTGATTCCTGTGAATGGCAAGTGTGTGTGTTTGTGTGAGGGGGGTTAGTGTGTGAGGGAAATGTCCCTTTTGGAAACTGGGTGAACAGACTACGGGATGCCCCTCCCCTTTGCTAAACACTGCTGATGTCAGCACCCTATAAGTAGAGCAGGAGAAAAGAAAACTCCCAGTAATGCGAATAGCGCGCTCTGCTAATGCGTCCGTCTCAAGTGTCATAACATACCTTGGTAGGGGTTTGATTCCTGTGAATGGCAAGTGTGTGTGAGGGGGGTTAGTGTGTGAGGGAAATGTCCCTTTTGGGAACTGGGTGAACAGACTACGGGATGCCCCTCCCCTTTGCTAAACACTGCTGATGTCAGCACCCTATAAGTAGAGCAGGAGAAAGGAAAACTCCCAGTAATGCGAATAGCGCGCTCTGCTAATGCGTCCGTCTCAAGTGTCATAACATAACTAGGTAGGGGTTTGATCCCTGTGAATGGCAAGTGTGTGTGTTTGTGTGAGGGGGGGATTAGTGTGTGAGGGAAATGTCCCTTTTGGAAACTGGGTGAACAGACTACGGGATGCCCCTCCCCTTTGCTAAACACTGCTGATGTCAGCACCCTATAAGTAGAGCAGGAGAAAGGAAAACTCCCAGTAATGCGAATAGCGCGCTCTGCTAATGCGTCTGTTTCAAGTGTCATAACATAACTAGGTAGGGGTTTGATTCCTGTGAATGGCAAGTGTGTGTGTTTGTGGGAGGGAAGTGTCCCTTTTGGCAAATAGGATAGGACACTACAGGATGCCCATTCCCTTTTCTAAATACTGATGATGTCAGCACTCTATAAGTATAGCAGGGGAAGAGAAAACCCCCAGTAATGCAAATAGCGTGCTCAGCTAATGCGCCTGTCTCACGTGTCATAACAGTCAGATAGGGGTTTGAATCCTGCATTTGGCAAGTGTGTGTTCTTGGCTGAGGGGGGTTAGTGTGTGTGGGGACAATGTCCCTTTTGGCAACTAGGTGAACAGACTACAGGATGCACATTCCCCTTCTACACACTGTTCAGCAGACGGCCATGGCCCTGGCACAAGTTGTCTGTTGCTATGATGACCCTTTGGAAGAGGCTTGTGTCAGCTGGGTAGTCGATTATGGTGTCCAGTTTGCAGTCATCTGCATATGTGGACAGCCACAGTTCATCCGTGTTGGCCTGTACCTCCAATAAATATGTACCTAACAAGAGGGTCCCAGGACTGAGCCTTCTGGGACACATCCTGGAACTGTTATGGGGTCTGGCATGGCTCCAGCAATGCTAACCATGTGGGTTCTGTTCTTGAGCCACTGTGCAATCCATCTAGTGACATAGGGGCTCATATTCAAGCTGGTGAGCTTGCCTAGAATGCCCAAGTGGGGTATTGTTGCGGGCGTTTGCAAGGCCCAGGTAGGCTGTGTGAACCACCTTCCCCTCGGCAATGGCCTTGGTGACTGTAGCAAAGGAATCAACCGGGTTACACCCGGTAGTGCTGGTGTGCTCCCAGTAGCCCTGAACCAGGCATCTGTTACTGCACACATATTGATGTTTCCCCTGCAAAGGAGTGTTTTGGGTGCATGCATCTGGAGGTTTAGACATCTGGCGTTGTGTAGCATTGCTCTTAGTGTCTTATCCCTTGTGATACCTATGAAGGTGGGTTTGTCATGTGAGCCCTGCCTAACATAGGCACTATGGGGTAGCAAGAGGCTTTGCCAATATCCGATAGGCCAGGGGTGACAGGTGCAGGCTGTCCCTAGCAAAGCAGGTAGTTCAACAGGAGATGGATGTGTGAAG